>NC_066886.1:23032930-23150096 GCF_022985175.1 Labeo rohita | reverse complement strand
AAGTAGACAGTGTAGTGTCTTTTCTAGATTGGTTTGGTTAGTTGTTGATCTTAATAATGTTTTATGTTTTGTTTTAACAAAACCCTGAGGAGGAGCAGACACACCGGGTTCAAAGGGGACACATGAAAAACAGTGTGGACACAAGCAAAGACAGATAGGAGTGTGAGACGCACTGCCACTGGACTTAAGACTTTGGGAATGCTGCATGGCCCCAAGATACTGCATTAAAATCGGCAAGATCTGATTACTTTTCGACTCTTTTAGAAGATAACAAACATAACCCTAGGTATTTATTCAATACAGTGGCTAAGTTAACAAAAAATAAAGAACCAACAGGCACTGACTATGCCCATCAGCATAGCAGTAATGACTTTATAAACTACTTTACTTCCAAGATCGATACTATTAGAGACAAAATTGTCACCATGCAGCCGTCAATTACAGTATCGCATCAGATGCGCTATAGATCTCCTGGGGAACAGTTTCACTCATTCTCTACTATAGGTCAGGATGAATTGTATAAACTTGTTAAAGCATCTAAACCAACAACTTGTATGCTAGACCCTATTCCATCTAGGCTACTAAAAGACTTGCTTCGAGATCTCATAGGTCCTCTGCTAAATATTATTAATTCATCACTGTCATTAGGATATGTCCCCAAAACCTTCAAACTGGCTGCTATTAAGCCTCTCATTAAAAAAAACACAACTTGACCCCAACAAATTAATTAATTACAGACCTATCTCGAATCTCCCATTTCTGTCGAAGATACTAGAAAAGGTTGTATCCTCACAATTATCTTCGTTCCTACAGAAAAATGATATCTGTGAGGATTTCCAGTCAGTTTTTAGACCGTACAATAGTACTGAGACTGCTCTTATTAGAGTTACAAATGATCTGCTCTTATCATCCGATCGTGGTTGTAACTCTCTGTTAGTGCTACTGGATCTTAGTGCTGCGTTCGATACGGTCGACCACAACATTCTCTTGAACAGACTTGAAAATTATGTTGGCATTAGTGGTAGTGCATTGGCATGGTTCAAATCATACTTATCTGACCGCTATCAGTTCGTGGCAGTAAATGAAGAGGTATCATATTGATCACAAGTGCAGTATGGAGTACCGCAAGGCTCAGTGCTAGGGCCATTACTTTTTACGCTTTACATGTTACCCTTGGGTGATATCATCAGGAAATATGGTGTTAGCTTTCACTGTTATGCTGATGATACTCAGGCCTGGCGAAACATACCAATTTGATAAATTCTGAAAAAACAGCGGTGTTAATTATTGGACCTAAAACCTCAGCGTGTAATAACCTAAAACACTGTCTAATACTTGATGGCTGCTCTGTCAATTTTTCGTCTTCAGTTAGGAACCTAGGTGTGCTATTTGATGGCAATCTTTCCTTTGAAAACCACATCTCTAGTATTTGCAAAACTGCATTTTTCCATCTCAAAAATACATCTAAATTACAACCTATGGTCTCAATGTCAAATGCTGAAATATTAATTCATGCGTTTATGACCTCAAGATTAGATTATTGTAATGCTTTATTGGGTGGTTGTTCTGCTCGCTTAATAAACAAACTCCAGCTGGTCCAAAATGCAGCAGGTAGAGTTCTTGCTAGAACCAAAAAGTATGATCATATTAGCCCGGTTCTGTCAACACTGCACTGGCTCCCTATTAAACATCGTATAGATTTTAAAATCTTGCTAATTACTTATAAAGCCCTGAATGGTTTAGCTCCTCAGTACCTGAGCGAGCTCTTATCGCATTATAGTCCCTCACGTCCGCTGCGTTCTCAAAACTCTGCCAATTTGATAATACCTAGAATATCCAAATCAACCGTGGGCGGCAGATCATTTTCTTATTTAGCATCCAAACTTTGGAACAATCTACCCAACACTGTTTGGGACGCAGACACACTCTGTCAGTTTAAATCTAGATTAAAGACCCATCTCTTTAACCTTGCTTACACATAACACATTAACACATTTCTATTATTCAAATCCGTTAAAGGATTGTTAGGCTGCACT
This sequence comes from Labeo rohita, assembly GCF_022985175.1. NCBI lineage: Eukaryota > Metazoa > Chordata > Actinopteri > Cypriniformes > Cyprinidae > Labeo > Labeo rohita. The sequence continues at coordinate 23,148,060 of NC_066886.1, read as the reverse complement.
AATTAGGTCAACCGGAACCGGGAACACTTCCCATAACACCCGATGTACTCAGTGCATCGTTAGAAGAATGGCATCTACACTAATATTAGTCTGTTTCTTTCTTATTCCGAGGCCACCCTAACCACCAGATCCAGTCCGTATCCAGATCAGATGGTCATTGCAGTACTCTGGATCCAGTCCGTACCCAGCCCAGACGGTGGATCAGCACCTAGAGACGACCTCTACAGCTCTGAATGTCAGCGGAGACCACATCGACTAGATGAGCCCCAGAGACGGATCCCCAGTGAAGACCTCGTCACCTAGACGGCTATCGGCACAGGACCACGGGACCTGGCGAGTCCTCTGTGTCTGGCCAGAGGAGAACTGGCCCCCCCGACTGAGCCTGGTTTCTCCCAAGGTTTTTTTTTATCCATTTGTCACCGATGGAGTTTTGGTTCCTTGCCGCTGTCACCTCTGGCTTGCTTAGTTGGGGACACTTTATCTTCACTTTATCTTCACACAATATTGTATTTTATTTTGTTGTATTTGATTAACTACCTTTACCTGAAAATTGAGTGTTTACTGTTGCCTTTTGCATTGTTGATGTACTATTTCCTATTTAATACTGTACAGCCGCCTTGTCACAATTCTGTATTGTTAAAGGCGGTATATAAATAAAGGTAAAAAAAAAAAAAAAATGCATATGGAGGTAAACACTGGGACCACTGTATCAGTTATCTTTAAAAGTTTCTACTGGTCAAAATTTAGAAAGGTAAAATTGCAACCATGCAATTTGAATCTGCAAACATGCACCGATCAACCCCTAAAATTGCTGGAAAAAATTAATGTCAGAGTCCGGAAAGGGGCACAAGACCTGCAAATAAGTTTGTTAGTGTTGCGAGGCAAGGGGTGAGTGCTTATGGGTCACTATTGGATATGAGTGCTCAATTTGGACTGGTCTTGAGTGATCTGTATATACAGATCACAGACCACTGGTCAAAATATTCTGACCTAAGACCTTGGCTGCAGTGAGATTACAGTGTAAACTAGCTCATTGTGTCTACTGTGTCTACTGGTATAAACTTTTTGTATTTTATATGTACAGTTAGCAGAATAATTGCAGCATAAAGGGGAAAAAAATGGAGATGTGGTAAGAAGGCATGAAGCTCGCTCTGTCAGTATACCAGTCTATCAGTCAAATTCGAAGCAAGACGCAGCCCATAGCAACACATTATGACAACACAGTCTCAGATAGTCTGATGCAAGATAAAAGTAGAGATGAATGAATTATCGTTACAAAATAGTGTATCAAATACGCTAAAAACAAAAGCTCAAATATGTGTTAGGTGCAAGAACAGACCTCACAACACCGGCATGACAGCTGATGCAAAATAAGGATCGGATTGAGGAGATCCTATACAGATCAGTTAAAAAAAAATGCTTGATCGGCCCCGATCCCGATTCTTGAGATTGGCTTGGGACATTCCTAGTTTCAGACTGATGTAATTAATAGGGATGTGTTAAAAAAACATGAGCTCACAGTCATGTCAGGATGTGTAAAAAATGATGATTCTGACAATACTGCACAGGAAAAGCAGTTAGAAATAGGGGTACCAGGAACTGCTGTCACTCAAGAAAGTACACTGAGACTGAAGAAACAAGTAAAGCCCCCAGTTTGATTGGATTTGTAATGAACTGAAATAGGAAGAGGATAAAAGAAATCCTTAACTTTTAACCTTAAGTCTGAAAAAAAAAGTGTAAACCTGTTACTAGAAAACATGTGTGTGTGAGTAAATGTACTTATTGTTTCTTTAAGAGACTCGCTTACGCAAGGAGTTTGGTTGAAAACACTTGGACAAATGTTAACAGCACGTTTGTGTGTTGCTGTTATCACTGTGGTTAAATTAGAGTGTCTAAGTTAATTCCTCCAATCAAGAGGGAGAGGGGGTGGGACTTACAAAGGAGGGAAGAAAAAAGATTGAGGACAAACCGAGGGGAGAGAGGTGCAGGATGATGTTGATTTAAAAAAACTCTGGATTTTAGGCCATAAAATATTTTATGTTACCAACAATATTTATGTTCTTGTTAATCTCCCCTTGGGCTCAATGGAAATACGTGCCTCTACATACATTTCTGCAAACCTGAAAAAAACGTACCTATATTACGAATCACTGCAGTTTTCAGTTAAAATGAACGCTAGTGGCTGTAAAGCTTTTATTCCTTTTCACACATAGTATGATTTACACACAGAGTTTCGATTAATAAAGTCTAATTTCAGACGATTACTCCTGCAGAATATTATATTATGGTTTTAAAACAATTTTAACATTTGTAAATTTATACTTTTGAACGTTGTCGTCACATATATAGCTTCATATGCTTGAGTTTTATAAAGCATTGCACTTGGGTGATGAAGAGTTCCCGGTTAGAACCCCGTGAAACTACAGTTCGACAAAACAGCTCAAATCTGAATGAGGAAGTAAAAATAGCACGGATGCATCACATAATACTTTCTTAAATAAGTTTTGCATTTGTTAACACTATAGGTTAGGTTTGGAGTAGGGGATATTTCCAATAAGATAGAGCATTAACCTTTAGCGACACGCCCTGGATATTTGAATTCTGAACAGCTGCAGTACGTATCTCAAGCAGCGCAATAAAAATGCAGCAATGCGTGCCTGCACCAACATAAAAAAAAAACGTGCCAAGGTCGTGTATGCTTTAGCGCCACTCTCTGGACATTTCACTTTGAAACTGCCACAAAACCTGCAGTAAGGTATGTATGTAGAGACACGTATTTCCAATGAGCTTGGGTTGGTTAGTTTAGTGGTACCGCTAGAGAGAAATAGGAAGTGAGAAAGATTATAAGGATTCGTAAATACATACACTTCTGGGTTTGTATGTTGTTTAATGTTTAACGCTGTTGTGACTTCAACGTATGTTGTGTGGTCAACTTCGGAAACAAAACTCTATTTTGCTGCAAATTCATCTGAATAACAGCAAACTGAAAGTTTATTGTTTGAAGTATATCAGCACGAGATGGATGGAAGATGTCACCAGACAACCCTGTGAGTACCCTGAGCTCAACAGGTTCTCTGGAAACATTGTAGTAGAGCATGAAGAATACATTCCTATGCACCTGCTTGGCTTTTTTTTTTGTAACCATTTTTTTTTTATTTTTTTAAACCCTGGTGTGTAGTTAAGAATTGTTGATGTTGCTGAGGTCAACTAATGTCTCATGGGGTATGTTTAGTGGCCATCTTGAAATGAATGAAGTGAGTGGTGAAAAACACAGACTTTCATAACTTCTGAATAGGGTGACCACCTGGCAATAGATCTGCAACATAGATGTGATTTTGCGGGACAATGTTCTTCAATGTTTCTTCGACGTGTGAGACAGATGCATTTTCTACTGTTATGCTATGTAAATACTGATTACATTTGTTGTCACATTTGCTGATTTATGTTTCTAAGCATTCACGTGCAAGAAAAGAGATTTGTGCTTGCACATTTTGATGCACCCTCGCATTACAATAATGCGCTCTAGACATTTGTAATTAAAATAACGCCATAGAAATCGTCTCAAACTATTAAGAAGAAAGCTGCATTGATTTTTTTGGTAACACTTTCTTTAAAGCCCATATTTATAATACATTATAAGTGTGTTCTTAAGGTATTATAATGAATGCATAATGCATTATAAAAAAACCTTATAATATGTTATATCATCTTATAAATAATCATAACAATAATTATGATACAATTATAATGCTTGCACATTTGTGGTTATAACTTTTAGTGTTTTGATTATAACACACAATGAACACCTGTTACCGCTCCCTCTGCTGCTTCTCTGGTTACTTCCTGTTTGGTGGCCATTTAAAGGAGGCCTATACCAAACAGGCTTTGCGAAGTATTGTTTTGCCTGTGCGGACTCTACCAAGCGTTTTTCCTGATTTCATTGCCTTGTTTTTGTTATTTTCCTCGGTTTAGTTTCGTTGTCATAGTTTTGCCTAGTTTCATAGCCTTGTTCATTTGTCACTTTGGACTGGTCTCTCTTGGATTTTGACCTTCTGCCTGCTTATTTGGATTTTGCTTTTGTTTTGCCTACATGATACTGTTTGTTTGGAGATCGACCCTGCCTGTCTTGATTACGCTGTGTTTAATAAAGCTCGCATCTGGATCTAACACGCTTCACTGGAGTCCCGTTACAGAATACTTTGCCACCCAAAGATCCAGCGGCTTTCAGAAACACAGATCACCATGGATCCAGCATCACGCCTCTTTCATCTTAACCAAGGTAACCGGCCTATTGAAGATTATGTTGTGGACTTTTGCGGACTGTGTCATCTGGTGGATTTCAATGATGTGGCGCTTAAGGACATTTTTCGCCACGGATTAAACGATCCAATTCGTTCTGGCCTACCTGGAGGAAAAATTCACTGGTCTTTGGAACAGTACATTGACTTTGCCCTCCAGTTGGCTGGATCACCATTTACTATGGGGGTAGCTGATGAGGAACCCTGCTATCCCCCAGTATCTGCCAAACCTGTGAATTTTTCCATCATGTCGGGAATTATTCAAGTCACGTCAGAGCCTTATCATGTCATGCCTGCCAAGCCAAAGCCTGTTCAAGTCACATCCACCAAGCCAAAGTCTGCTCACGTCACGTCTACCAAGCCACAGTTTGCTCACGCCATGCCTGCCACTCCAGGGCCTGCTCACGCCATGCCTGCTGCTCCAGGGCCTGTTCACGCCATGCCTGCTGCTCCAGGGCCTGCTCACGCCATGCCTGCCCTTCCAGAGTCTGCACCTGTCATGGCCAGGGCTTTTTGCCATAGTTTTGTCTCGCTTCATTGCCATAGTTTTGCCTAGTTTCATAGCCTTGTTCATTTGTCACTTTGGACTGCTCTCTCTTGGATTTTGACCTTCTGCCTGCTTATTTGGATTTTGCTTTTGTCTTGCCTACGTATTACTGTTTGTTTGGAGATTGACCCTGCCTGTCTTGACTACGCTGTGTTTAATAAAGCTTGCATCTGGATCTAACACGCTTCACTGGAGTCCTGTTACACTATATATGTTGACATTGTTAATGTAAGATCTGCACAGTATCTTACTACACCTTTTAAGTGGTTTGGTGTGGAGTGTTATTTGAGTGTTCCCTGTGAGGCTAATAATAATTTTGATGTGAGCTAGTTAATAAATTCAACTGAAAAAAATTGCAATGTTTATGTGTAAGGTTACATTTTATTTTCATGTTCATGTTCCCCTTAGTCTACTGACTATAGTCGACTATAAGCAACTTTGCAACTACATGTCAACTAATTCTCAAAGTATTAGTAGGCTTATGTTAAGGTTAGGGTAGGTAGAATATTGACGTACGCATATCTTTTGGGGAACCATCATATAGCATTTATTTAACAGACATACTGCTAACACTCCAGTGAATGCTAGTAGACATATAGTTACAGAGTTACTAATCAACTTAAATATTTTTAAATATCATCAAATTAAATATTTTTTTCGGATAACCATCGAATCAATGCCTTACCTTTTGCCACGCACCAAAGCAGTCAATACAGCGCAGTCAAGAATAACTTAAAGAGGTTGCCAACATTTATAGTAAAAAATTTTTAATTAATTTACAATAAACTAGTGTTTTCTGAGTCAGTTTCGCAAGTTGAAGTTGCTGATCCTGACTTGCCATCTCTTTGGATGTGCCTTTAGAGAGAAATGCAACTTTACAGATTACATAATGAAAAAGTTTTTGTTTTCGATTTGGTTTATTTCGTTAAGTTATAATTTAAAGCTTTCTATAGATATATGTATCATGTCTGTGAGGTATGTATTCGCTGAGTTTTGGTTCATTTTTGTGAAGCGCTCCTATTGAGACGCCAGAAAGCGTCATGTTTTGTTTTTTCTTTTATAGGAGCAACGTTTTGTTGATATTGTGAGTGCACACAAATAAAAGTAGATCCTTTACAGGTCCCAATGTATTATTCTTACTTTTATCTTTCTTACTTACTTTTATTAGCAAAAATTACGGAATATTTTAAATTGTTTCCACTGAAAAATGCGTTTGCGCTGGCGCCTCCATGTCCTGCAAAGCGGCTTCAGCTTCCACTCTCTGCACAAATGATTGAACATGCGCCTAATAGCACACATTTATCTAGCTTTAACGTTTAACGTTAGAGCCGGGCCTGGGCATGGCTAACTGCTCCAATTGCAGCGTGGCTGACAACGGGGATGACTAACCATATGTTTTGTATATTGTATTTTTCCATGTGCGCTCGACCATTTCCATCAGGGGTGCTAGATCACTTGATGAGGTCTGCAAATCCTTTGCACGGAAACTACGCTGCAAAAAGAATAAATAAAAAGCTTTCTTAAAAATGCACAACACATGTGTCACAGTTGTGTGTGGAAGGAGGCACACAAAGACGAAATATAACGACAAGTCTTTAATATAATCCACAATAGGTAAACCCAGACAGGAAGGGCAGGAAAACACACACCAACATAACCTTATGATCAGGCAGTGAACACTGAACTGAAACCAACTAATAAAGAAATGTTAATGAAACACAGACAGGTGTGGGTGATTAACTAATAAGGACTTAACAAGGACAGGAACAGGAAAACCATATATGGGCACAGAAGGGAGAAACTAACACAAACAGTCCACAGCGGTGTGACATTAAGGCGCGACCTCGCGCCGCAGATGAAAACGAAAACAAAGGAGTGGATGTGGGATGGCAACAGAAAGTAAGTGTAGGAGGAGGCTCTGGCGGAGGACGGACTCCCGGGAGGAGGACAACAAACAAAGTCCAGGATGGTGACAACAGAGGGAGGAACCATGGAGGAGACAGAAGGGTCCAGGGTGGATCAGACGGAGGGAAGAGCCAGCGAGGACACAGAAGGGACCCGGAGCAGGAGGAGCCAGGCGAGACCCAGGCAGCAGCCATGACGGTGGCCCACGGAGGAGCTGACGGAGGGAGGAGCCATGGTGGAGACTCCAGGGGGCCGAGCGACGGCAGCAGAGCAGGTGGAAGTGGAGCCCGAGACAGAGACGGAGAGCCGATGATCCTGGGTGACACCGAGAATCCGGAGGGCCAAGGCGGAGCCTAAGGCTCTGGCGACCGAGGCGGAGATCTGGAGGTCCGCGGCGGAGCTGGAGCGACAGAGGAGTGAGGTGGAGCCGGAGGTAGGGAGAAGCCCAACGGAGCCGGTGGGACGGAGCGACGAGGTGCAGCTGGAGGAGTGGAGTCCTGAGGCGATGGCAGGACGACGACCGACCAAGGTGGAAACAGAAAACAAACGGAGGGAAGCACGCTACTAAACTTTAAGTTCCGATCATCTGTCACAATTGTGTGTGGAAGGAGGCACACAAAGACAAAATATAACGACAAGTCTTTAATATAATCCACAACAGGTAAATCCAGACAGGAAGGGCAGGAAAACACACACCAACATAACCTTATGACTGGACAATGAACACTGAACTGAGACCATCTAATAAAGGAATGTTAATGAAACACTGACAGATGTGGGTGATTAACTAATAAAGACTTAATGAGGACAGGAACAGGAAAACCATATATGGGCACAGAAGGGAGAAACCAACATAAACAGTCCACAGGGGTGTGACAACATGGACATTTTCTTAAAATGATAATTAAAGACCAGCAGACTCATGAAAATGCGGGACATTTTCTCAATTTACAACAAGGGGTGAAAATGCTGTACGGTACAATGCAAAGCAGGACGGATGGTCACCCTACTCCTTGAAAAAATTACATGATGTAACCACTCTTTATTGATAAAAAACAGGCAAATAACACATTTTAGTCTCATAACAATGAAACTTTTGCCATTTCGTTCCACAATAGTTTCCTGCATTAGCCAAATGACACTACATTTTCTCTTATATCAATAGCAAGGTTTTTTTTTTTTTTTTTGTTTTTGTTTTAATGAATTGGACGGCAATCTGATAATACTAGCTAATTAAGAAGCAAAGTCTTCAAAACCCTGTTTCGCTGATCATCGTCAGTCTCCACCTGTTCAAACGTAACCTCGCTGGTGGTTTGTTTTTTCAACATCTTTGCAATGACAATATAATCAAAACAAACCAGTACACTGGAAAATCTAAACTATAACCCAGAAAAAAATCTACACAAATCAAAGTAGAAATTGGCATAAACAACAGCCCAATGCTGCTACTTTCTAACTCCTCATTTGCCATCTTAGCTACTCATTGTTTACTTTTAACTGCTACTTAAGCATTTCAGATATCAACCGTCACAACTTAGCAAGATACATCAAGAAGACTGTACATCTGATATGTATTATTATCTCCCTTTTTTTTACAACTGGAAATATGTCACGTGTATATAAATAATATATAGTATTGTTCAATTAACTTACCTGCTAGATAGCTAGCTAACTTAGCTACTTAATATCAGTGGTGGAAGTATTATTCAGTATTCAGTATTCTACTCAAGTAAAGTAGTACTACACTGTAAATGTAAAAGTATGAACTATCAGCAAAATGTACTTAAACTATCAAAAGTAAAAGTACTCATGCTGTAAAATGGTTCCTGTCAGTATTTTGCCATTACACAGTATATGATGTTTTTGGATTAATTAATTAATTAATTACTGCTGCATTAATGTGTGTTGCATTTTACTGCTGTAGATGTTTAAGGATGAGCTAATTTTAACTACCTTATATACTGTACTGCTGGGTAGTGTATTCTACACAAATGCATCACATTCTATAAGATCATTTGTTTGTAGCATCTGTCCTGTGAGAACCATGTATCTCAAAAAATGTAAACATTTCACAAGCTCAGCAAAACAGCCTTGTTTTAATATTTGTGACGATTATTTTCAAGATAGTCCAAGGTTTTAAATTGTTTAGCTTTAGAAGTAAGAGAATTTTCTCAACCAATATAGCAACACTTCATCCTTCAGTTTATCTGAAACTTAAATTCACTAAATGTGGAGATACATGGTTTTCACTAAACACATGGGATATGAAAAATTGTAATCTGAAAAGTAGTACCTAGAGTCATCAGAAAACTGTAGTGAAGCAAAAAGTAACAATTGCCTCTGAGATGTAATAATAATCAAGGAACTTTGCTGCCGTACCATAGGTGCAGCAGGCGCAATGATATTACGCAGCACCTTAAAGTGTAGATGCAGAGTTGCAGCCGGCAGAATTGATGGCTGCATAATATCCTTGCTACCGCCAGACCCGGAGATCAGCTGAATAGATTTGAAAATGGTAAAACTCAGTTGTTTAACTCTAGGGTAACTCTAGTTAACTCTAGTTCCATGAAACTAATTTGATGTGAATATTTATCTTATCTCAGGGAAAGAGGAAAGTGATCAGACAGACGTGTCTGAACCCCCTCTCAAAAGCACTTCTCCCTCTTGTGTATTGCACACCCCAAATGCATCCAATGACTGCTTTACTTGGTTCAATCACTAAAGGTGATTCAATAGAGCAATTGTCTCATTTACATGATATCTGTGACAGAAGACCAGCTGGGCCAGTTGAGTTGTATAAAGGCTGTTTGTGATTGGCTGTTGAAAACTCTAGATGGTGTCAACTTGGAGAACACTGGGTCATCAAGCTCATGGCTGAAGCTCTTGGGGAAAACAAAAAAACAGTCTGCTTCACAAAGTCAAGGGTGAAGATCTCTTTGCAAAAGAGGCTAGTGTGCTGCCCTGGCCACCTACTGCAGATGAACTACTGTACACAAGCAAGCAGATAACCTGTTGCCTGAGTAGCTTGACAGGTTCTTCGCCCTCATCTTTATCATCTGTGGTACAAGTGACGGACTGTGGCACATTGAAGTCAATCAGTCAGTCAATCACGTTTATTTATACAGCGCTTTTTAACAAAACAGGTCGTGTTACAGTATTAAATAGGACAATAGTGTGTCAATAATGCAAAATGTATGTGCTTGGGAAGTTTCCACTTGCAATTTGTCACTGCTCTGTATAGAGGAATATCCCGGGCATTTTTCAAAAGGAATTGCAAATTGCATTTGCAATTGTGTTTTCCATATGTGGACGCATAAAGTGTGACATAATCCAAATGCAACTGCAAATTTTGCATCACCGTTTGCTTTTTTGCTTTCGCGAACGCACAGTGACTGACAAATTTCAAATGAAAAAGCAAAGTCCATTTGCAGTTGCATTTCCCATGTCTTACAAGTTATGAGCCTGTCATATTTAAATAGCAAAATCAATTACCATGTTTGCTTTTTCACTCTCTGCTTCGCGCATGTAACCTACCAAAACTCAAATGGAATCACAATTCCTTTTGCATTTGAATTTCTGATATTGGCACGGAAATTCGTCAATCAAAGTGAGGGGCGGGACTATACTGTGGGTGAGTTTGTACCGGAAGGTGTCATCACTCACACACGACTGTGCCGAAGGCTTTGATCAATGGAGATTTTCGGTAAATAATTCTGTCCTCTTTTTTTTTTTTTACCCCAAATGCAGGCTTGACATTGGACGTTCGATATTCACAAATTAGCGTTTGAAGAGAATGACCTACAGTCATGAAACCAACTGTAAAGTGTCCATGTAGGTGTCAGTTATAAATAAACTGTAAATCATTTGTAAATATTGTTATTTTTTTTTCTGTACAGAATTGGCTCAAACACTAAGTCAAAAGTTTGCATACACCTTGCAGCAGTGGCGGAGCCAGGATGTTTTTATAGGGGTGGCAAGGGAGGGGCCTGCAACCAGTCTGGGGTGGCAATTAATACAATTAATTTTTACTTAATTGTAATTGAGATATTTTTATATAAGTAATACTGAGTGAATATGATCATTTTTGTGGTGGCTGACTGTGCAATAGTAAGCCACCACAAAAATGATCATTTTAGTACATGCTGTTGAGAAATGTTCTTTAATGTGATGCATATACATGCATGCACAGTTTGTAGCTTTAATCGCCTTTTGGTAATTTCATGACTTAACTGACGGCAGAACTACATTGTATGCTCATAGTTTCTTGTGTGCTTTTTTTATGATGAAGTGATATGTATGCATCTCGTATTTGTGTAAAGTTGAAGAGTGTGTGTCGTGAGCACAGAGAAATGGTTGACAGGACACAAAAGTTTGTGTTACTGACATATAGCCACAGTTCACCATGTCCACCCCCTGGCTCCACCACTGCCTTGCAGAATCTACAAAATGTTAATTATTTTACTTAGTCCTAACACTGTGTTGTTTCCTGAATGATCCACAGCTGTTTTGTTGTTGTTGTTTAGTGATAGTTGTTCATGAGTCCCTTGTTCATTCTGAACAGTTAAACTGCCTGCTGTTCTTCAGGAAAAATCCTTCAGGTCCCAGAAATTCTTTGTTTTTTCAGCATTTCTGTGTATTTGAACCCTTTCCAATAATGACTGTAAGATTTTGTGATCCATCTTTTTACATTGAGGACAACTGAGGGACTCATATGCAACTATTGCAGAAGGTTCAAACACTCACTTATACTCCAGAAGGAAACACAATGGAGGTGAAAACTTTTGAACAGAATGAAGAATAAAAAATATTACTTTTTCATTTATTACTGCCCTACAGAAGCTATAGAAAATGCATGTTTTCCAGAATACAAAATAAGTCAAATTTACCCTGATCTTCAAATTCAAAAAGTTCTCACCCTCCGGCTCTTAATACATTGTTTTTGCTGTGGATCATTCAGGTAACAAAACAGTATTAGGACTCAATTCAGGATAATTCTTTATAAACTCAGCTATTATTTTCTGTTGTGGATTACATGTAAACGTCTTTTATATGAAATATCTTATTCAAGTCAGTACTAAATAAACAATAACATGCATTTTGTATGATCCCTCTTATTTATAATTTTAGTTTATTTATAACTGACACCTACATGGACACTTTACAGTTGGTTTCATGACCAGTCATTCTCTTCAAATGCTACTGAAGTTAGAAAAGTGTATACTAATGTCATATGTAACTTTAGAGACGGCCCCTACATTTGCGAATCTCGAACGTCTAACGTCAACCATCTTTATTCCACTAAAAGATCTTGAGGCAGGCATGACATGCTCTCTATTATATACAGATTAAAAGTGAGGAATAAAATATACAGGAAAAAGTATAGAATTGCACTGTCTGTTTACTCACTTGAGTGAGAGTTGTTGAGACAGATGAAAAGCGTTTGGTCAATAGTGAATATTGACCTATTGTGCGTACCGTTGTGGCTCTTAACCACTGTTAGCAGGGGATAATCGCTGCATTTGGGGTAAAAAAAAAGACAGAATTATTTATTGTGTAAGGTCCCAAGAACGTTGCACTGTCTGTTCGTTCACACAGGCACAGCTGATTGGCAGCTGCCTTTAGCGGAGACTTTACCGAATACCTCCATTGATCAAATTCTTCGGCACAGTTGTGTGTGAGTGACGTCACCTCCCAATACAAACACGCTCCTTAGTATAGTCCCGCCCCTCACTTTGATAGATGGCTTTCCGTGCCGACATCGGAAATTCAAATGCAAAAGGAATTGCGATTCCATTTGAGTTTTGGCAGGTTACATGCGCAACACAGAGAGAGTGAAAAAGCAGATGTGGTAATTGATATTGCTATTTAAATATAACAGGCTCATAACTTGTAAGACATGGGAAATGCAACTGCAAATTGACTTTGCTTTTTCATTTGAAATTTGGCAGTCAGTGTTTGTTCGCGAAAGCGAAAAAGCAAACGGTAATGCAAAATTTGCAATTCCTTTTGAAAAATGTCCGGGATATCCCTCCATAGCTCTGCAGAGGTTCTGTCCTATAGACAGTACAAGTCAGCAGGTCTTCTCACATTTAGAATCACTTGCACCAGACAAGACAAGGGTGAGGAACCTGTCAAGCTCCTTAGGCAACAGGTTGCTTGCTTTTAGTTCATCTGCAGTGGGGTGGCCAGGGCAGCACACTAGACTCCAGGAAGGCCTTCTTGATGATATTATGCAGGGAGAGGGCTGCATCCTTCATTTGATCGCCTGACACGGCTGTGCCATAGCGGCCTCCAAAGCGATACAAGAACTGCTGCATAGAAAAAGTAAAATGAAAAGGATGCTTTGTTTTTCAGTAAAACCTTGGAAAAGGCAAAGCATTTCCTGAGCTCGCCATCCTTTTGTATACAGCTCATAAGTTTCTCAGCTTGGTATTCAGGGCTTGGTGCACTCTGCTCCTCAAGTTCAAGGACATATAGGTCTAGCAGGAAGCTAAGCTGTTGGACCTGATTGGCATCTACAGTTTGTTCCTTGACATACTCTTTCACTACGTTGTAAGCTGCTCTGCGCTGCAGTCTTCTTAGCCTGGTCTGTGTCTTCCTTCTCCATCTTGCGGGTATGATGTAAGTATTTGAAGTAGAGGTAGTTAAGACAGGTTTCATGGTAGTGAACATCTTTTGCAAATAAATGTTCACCCTTGACTTTGTGAAGCAAACTTTTTTTTTTCCAAGTACTTCAGCCATGAGCTTGATGCACTTCCATGCTGGCTCCTGATAGTCCTCTTTTTTTTTTTTTTTTTTTTTTCCCTGTGCACTTTTATTTCAGACTGGTCACAGAAAATGTGAGTGCATGGTGATGCTTGTGCAGTTTTTGACTTTTGAGGAGAATATTTCTGTGTTGCAGAGGGCTGGAAGTAGCTGAAGTAGAACTTTTTTAATCAATCTATCTTGGATGTAAAATTCAGGTAGCAGTTCCTATGGCACTCAGTGTTCTCCAAGCTGACACCATCTAGTGTTTCCAACAGTCTGAAGCCTCGACATTTCCTTAAAGGTTGGGGTTTATTGTGGACAGGGAAATATTTTACTGGGTCATCTTTAGAAGGCATTTTGTCTTGAGATGCATCATGAGATATTTTTTTTTAGTTTTGTGTACCAGCACTGGTGTCTTGAAATTAGTGTGTCTTTGAGAGAGTCTTTCATACGGTGTATAACAACTACTGGAAGAGGCAAAGCTGGGATCATTACATGTTTTAGCATGACTGCAAATTAAATGAGTAAAGAATGATAAAGGAGGGTATAAGACACCAAACTCTTCTTTGTACTTTGAGCCTTGAGAAATCAATTTCTTTTGTAAGGAATATGGCAGTTTTTTGACTATTGGTCTGACGCCTCGAGCAGTGTCTAAATAGGCTAAGCCTGGTAGATAACAGTCTCCTTTAGCTGACAGCATCTCCATTAAATGATCTCTGAGCTCTCTTAGTTTGAGGTTATATTTACTACTACTTTAGGATAACTTCCCGCGCTCAGGCTCTGGAGGGCGCTCAGGCTCTGGAGGGCGCTCAGGCTCTGAACGGGGCTCTGGATGGCTGGACGGGACCAGTGGAGACTTGGGAGGGCTGGACGGGACCAGCGAAGACGAAGGAGAGCTGGACGGGACCAGCAGAGACAAAGGAGAACGTAATCCAGATTGGTCCACAATGTCCTTATGGCATATTTGGCTTGCCATATTTGAAGCCGGTAGTCCAGAGCGCGGGGCTGTCACAGGCTTATTCGAGCGCGGGGCCGTGACTGGAGTCCGTGAGCTAGCCGCTGCTGGAGTCTGTGAGCTGGCCGCGGGTTCTGGGCTGAGTATGAACAAGGAGCTCTGGAGAACTGGGGTGAGCGAGGGAGGACCGGAGGAAGTGAGCTCGTTGGAGCAGCACGTGGAGGACGCTGGCTGGTGGTGAGCTGGAGCGGCCACGTGTTTACAGATGGGGGGGAAGATTAGAATCTTTCACGTCGACATAGAAATTGGAATTACAAAGAGCAAGGACATAGTTGATAAAATCCGCTACGGGTCTGCGGCAATCGTCAGGAGTTATGGAACAGAACAATTTGTCATCATTCAGCCCCATCTGAAAACACGCATTGATCATCGCAACGCTCCAACTCACCTGGTTTATAACGCTCAGGAATTCCTCCACATATTGCTCCAACGGCCTCTCCGCCTGCTGAATGTTCATAAGACTTTCCTCAGCCCAGAACATCTTGTTTGTAGGTCAGTTCTTCTGTCAGGTATGTCGTGTGCGAGGAACGAGGAGTAGGGACGAGGAGATCTGGAACATGCACTTTTATATATATAGTCCACACAAGGAACAGGAACAGCAGGGAATCCACACGTAAATATAACGCACGAGACTTTAAATGACATGGAGTGACTTACAGACTTAGAATGACATGGAGTGACTTACAGACTTAGAATGACAATACAAGAACCAACCAACCAGTGGGGAACAGAACTAAACTTATATACACAGACTAATTAGAGGGAGACAGGTGTGAACGATTACACAATGACGTAATAATTGAAGACGGAACAGGAAAGACCAAATAAGGGCATACATGGGGAAAACCAAAGAACAGTCCACAGGGGTGTGACACTTCTCAACTACATAAAACACAGGAAAATGTAAGTACAAGCCCATGTAAGTTATTTATTGCAAAAAATGACCGCAAACAGTATAAAGGTACTACAAACACCTTGTGGTGCATTCCAAATCTTATATAAACAGAGCTCTGTGGATGCATGCAGTCACATCTCGTTCAAAAATACAAATGGCGCAATTAGTCACGAGACACACAAGATCCAGTGGCATTTCAGAATCTAAGCGGATGTAATGACACAATCAGTCACAAGACACAGGAGAGCCAGTGCCATTTCACAATTAAAGCTGACGTAATGCTTACTTCCTCGGGCACGAATCAATTGACTACATGTCACAAATGTCCATGAGACTGGGTTGTTTCAGCAGAAGTGTTTCGTGCTCGCTGCCCATTTTGTTGCATGTAGTGTGAAAAATCTGTGAATTTAATGGATGAGTTTTTTTTTTTATTAAGTTGGTGATTTACACAACACCATTAAGTGGAGACAAAAGTTCATCTTGCATGTTTTTCATTGCTAGGACTTCTTGGTGGATGCTGCAGTGTACCCAGGAAACTGATGGTGCAACCTTTTGGATGTGAGCTACTGCTTCTTGGTGCCTCCCCATCACTGAATTCACCCCATTTGTACAAATCCCAACAAAGTGCCCAGTCAGTGTCATTTACTGAAAAAGCTGTCCATCAAATTAAAAATATCTTCCCCTGATGAAAGAGCGGCAAGATGACAGCAAAACAAAAAATGGACTGTGTTCTTAAGTAAATAACAGACATACACTAGAAGATTAGGTGCAGTGTCCTCCACAAATATTGGCACCCTTGGTAAATGGGACTTATGTCATAATAAGA
This sequence comes from Labeo rohita, assembly GCF_022985175.1. NCBI lineage: Eukaryota > Metazoa > Chordata > Actinopteri > Cypriniformes > Cyprinidae > Labeo > Labeo rohita. The sequence continues at coordinate 23,131,827 of NC_066886.1, read as the reverse complement.
TTTTTGCCCTACTTTCCATTGTTTTACTTCAATGAAAGGTTAGGATTTTGTGAATGTTTTGAATGAAAGATCAAAAGGATAAATAATACATATTTATTTACCAAGCGTGCCAATATTTGTGGAGGGCACTGTAGATTCACTACATCTGTAGACTCATCGAGTTGCAGTGAGAATAATTCACAATTTTTCTTATTAGCTGGCTGAGGATGTCAGCAGATATTGAATCAATGTGACAAACCACAGTATTGTTAGAAAAAGGATTTCGTCCAGTGTCTTTGAAGCTTTTCTCTGAGCATATAGTTTAACATATCTTTCACAACAGGTAAGCACAGATTTTCTCCAATTGTGTGGGGCATACAGGTGCATCTCAATAAATTAGAATGTCGTGGAAAAGTTCATTTATTTTAGTAATTCAACTCAAATTGTGAAACTCGTGTATTAAATTAAGTGCACACAGACTGAAGTAGTTTAAGTCTTTGGTTCTTTTAATTGTGATGATTTTGGTTCACATTTAACAAAAACCCACCACTTCACTATCTCAACAAATTAGAATACGGTGACATGCCAATCAGCTAATCAACTCAAAACACATGCAAAGGTTTCCTGAGCCTTCAAAATGGTCTCTCAGTTTGGTTCACTAGACTACACAATCATGGGGAAGATTGCTGATCTGACAGTTGTCCAGAAGATAATCATTGACACTCTTCACAAGGAGGGTAAGCCACAAACATTTATTGCCAAAGAAGCTGGCTGTTCACAGAGTGCTGTATCTAAGTATGTTAACAGAAAGTTGAGTGGAAGGAAAAAGTGTGGAAGAAAAAGATGCACAACTAACCGAGAGAACCACAGCCTTGAGAGGCTTGTCAAGCAAAATCGATTCAAGAATTTGGGTGAACTTCACAAGGAATGGACTGAGGCTGGGGAGGCATCAAGAGCCACCACACACAGACGTGTCAAGTAATTTGGGTACAGCTGTCATATTCCTCTTGTTAAGCCACTCCTGAACCACAGACAATGTCAGAGGAGTCTTACCTGGGCTAAGGAGAAGAAGAAATGGACTGTTGCCCAGTGGTCCAAAGTCCTCTTTTCAGATGAGAGCAAGTTTTGTATTTAATTTGGAAACCAAGGTCCTAGAGTCTGGAGGAAGGGTGGAGAAGCTCATAGCCCAAGTTAAGTTTCCACAGTCTGCGATGATTTGGGGTGCAATGTCATCTGCTGGTGTTGGTCCACTGTGTTTTTTGAAAACCAAAGTCACTGCACGCGTTCACCAGAATCTTTAGAGCACTTCATGCTTCCTTCTGCTGACCAGCTTTTTAAAGATGCTTTTCATTTTCAATTTAATTTTCCAGCAGGATTTGGCACCTGCCCAAACTGCCAAAAGGACCAAAAGTTGGTTAAATGACCATGGTGTTGGTGTGCTTGACTGGCCAGCAAGCTCACCAGACCTGAACCCCATAGAGAATCTATGGGGTATTGTCAAGAGGAAAATGAGAAACAAGAGCCAAACAAATGCAGATGAGCTGAAGGCCATTGTCAAAGAAACCTGGGTTTCCCTACCACCTCAGCAATGCCACAGACTGATCACCTCCATGCCACGCAGAACTGAGGCAGTAATTAAAGCAAAAGGAGGCCCTACCAAGTATTGAGTACATATACAGTAAATGAACATACTTTCCAGAAGGCCAATAATTCACTATTTATTTATTTATTTTTAATGGTCTTATGAAGTATTCTAATTTGTTGAGATAGTGAATTGGTGGGTTTTTGTTAAATGTAAGGCAAAATCATCAATTAAAAGAACCAAAGACTTAAACTACTTCAGTCTGTGTGCATTGAATATATTTAATACATGAGTTTCACCATTTGAGTTGAATTACTGAACTAAATTAACTTTTCTATGACATTCTACTTTATTGAGATGCACCTGTACCTCTTTTAGCTATGCGGTAACTCACCAGATATGAAGATTTTTGGAAGCCCCTAAGTCTAAATGTCGGAGTAGATAATTTTGTTTTTTATTTATTTGTTTATTTATTTATTTATTTACTTCTGCAATTCCTCCAATTTTCCTTTGGAAAAAAAAAAAACGTACAGGCATGTCTTGTAAGTGACTTGTTCGTGTGTAAGTGAGTTGTGTTCGAAACTACATACTTTCCTACTATGTAGTATAGGCAAAAAGCCACACTACAGGATTTTAAGCCCAATTTGCAAATCAATGAGTTCACAGAAGGGTCGGACTGTGATAGGTGGCAAATCAGCAGGTGATCAGCGCTTGCCACCTATATGTGTGAACTACTCAACGACACATTAAAGAGGCTCGTTGGCACCTCGCTGACACCAAACAGATATCTAGCATGCTAAATATCTAGCCCTGTCGACCAACTCAATATACCATGATGTCAGGTTTGGCGACAAGTAAAGCCAATGAAAGAGCAAGGCATGGGTTGAGGTCACCAGAAGAAAAACAGCAGCAGTAACATGGCTTTATAAAATTGTGGACACAGGAAATGGAGCATTTTGTTTTTTCAGAACATCATCTTGAAAACAGCTTTTAGCACAATTTTTTTTCCCGACTTCTATTTTCAGATAAATAACTCCTGTTTCACATGTGGTTCACACGTGAGTTAACAGAGTTGTTGTCAGCTCGTGTAGTGTGTGACCCCCTAGTGTCACACACACACTGCATAGTGTTATGTAGTGTGAACACCACAATGACCTCAAGACAGACAGGAAGTCATGTAGTCTGAACAGTACAGCTATCTGCCAACTTTAAAGTTGTGTAGTCTAAAGTCCAAAGTTCTGTCTGAAACTTTAGATGGCGCAGCCTGATAAGTCTAACTCAGTCTGACATAATCACAGCTGATCATGGCACAGCTGATTGGTTCTTTTTGTATAAGCAGCCAATGAGCTTGCTGCACAACATTCCGTTGCAGTGTGCTTCAGAAAGCTTCTCAAATCAACAGTGCTCTTCCACTCCATTTCATTGTGCATATTGCGTGATCTGCCTAATTAATTTAAAAATGAGTAACCATAAACAAGTTTTAAACTAAGTTTCACATTCAGCAATCTTGCAGTCGTATGCAGTAGTGAAATGTTAAGTATATTAGCAGTAACATTTATACATCTGTGTTTATACAGCTGGAGCAACATGCAGTCTAGTGCATGTAATCATTCTAAGAATATGCAGACAAGTAACAGACATTAAAACAGGTTTAAATGAAATAAGCATTTGTGTTTGCATGCATTTCACTGGAGTTTGCAATATTAAATGCATAACCTTAATGCCACATTTATTTATAAAGCCAACGTTTTCATTAGCTGTGCACAGCGTGTGGTCGAGTCACACATTTTTTATTGCTCCTAATGGCTTCTATACAAATAGAGAATTAAAGTATACCACTAACAGTTATCAAATTAATTAAACTGTGATATCAGATTGTAATGTATGTATATTTGTTAATTAACAGTTAATTAATTAGGTTAAGGGGTCTAAAAATGTACATCGCCTATTAATACAATTATAAAAATGCAAATACAAATATCGTATTGATATAAAAGATTTGTAAATATTTTACAATTTTTAGCTAAATAATACATTGCAAAATACATCCAAATTGTACATTTCAGCATCAATAAAAATATACAATAATGTATGTTTTGTGCTTGTTATCCTTACATACTTAATACCTACGTATAAACAACGAGACTAAACAGATTTCAGTACTTCTATATGTTGGTACATTAACATTATAGCAGTTAATGAGTTCAACAGTTAATCTGTAAAATCTACAATGTTACTACCATATTTTTTTTACGGTAAAATTCTGGCAACCATGGCTGCCAGAGTACATTTGTACAAGTACTGTATATTGTGTGTTACGGAGCGAACGAGACGTGAAGCGGGCGGATCCAAATGCAAGCATTTATCGAACAGAGACATGGTCAAAAACAGACAGGGTCGACACCAGCAAACAGATACAAACAGGGCAAGACACAAGAGTAATGCAGGGACAGGTGAGGGTCAATTGGTGGCGAATGTAATCCAAGAGGCGAGGTAATCGGGTAATCCAAACTAACAGACTATAGTCCAACAAGGAGCGACAGAGTCCGAAACGGCAAGACAAATGGTTAATCAGGGCAGGCTGAAGGCAGACAAGACGAGATAACCAGGCTAGGATCAAGACACAATTAACCAGACTAGAAACAAGACTAAACTAGACTCTAAACTAGAAACTTGGAAAAGGCTCTGTAATGTAGCTAACACCAGAAAAGTACTAAATGCTAGACAATACTCGGCCCAGAATGATGGTGACTGCCTCGTATTTATACAGTGTGATTGGCTGCAGCTGTGTGCGTAATCAGAGAAGTGGAGCATCGGAAATGTAGTCTGTGTAGTGTGATTGTCAATATGATGCACTGGTGACCTCTGGTGGTGGGTAGACCGGACAGGATTCGTGACAATATGTGGATCAGTTCATCCCCCATTTCTCTACTAAATAATGGTTTATATATTGTGCTGTTATAGTGTGTTTTGTATATGGATTGTGGAATATAAGGATAATTAAAGTCTTAAAATCAACAGTTGTCTCTATCCTTTAAACCTTTGCCCATGTTTAACATGCTTAATAACATTTAAGTATGACATTACAAGATGTTTTATATATTTATTTATATTTTAAAAGGAAAAACTTTGTTATTTATATTTTAAAAGGAAAACTTTAAAGACCTAACTTTAAAAATATTTTATTTCTGCTATACCAGGTATTGGCAATGTTGGTTGTGATGTAGTTTAGCTCCAACCCTGAAAAAATTCAGACAAAAGTCTGTAGCCCTAGTAATTCTGAAGACCTTAAGACCTTGATTAGCTTGTTCAGGTGTGTTTGATTAGGGTTGGAGATAAACTCTGAAAGACAGCAGCACTCCAGGACCGGCGTTGCCTTTTCCTATGCTATAACATTGAATTAGCTTCTAGTGAGAATATGCAAGCAGTGGTCCATTGTCTTTAAAATTGTCTGTCTTTATCTTGTAGTATAATAATAATAATAATAATAATAATAATATTTAATCATTACTAACAATTAATGAATTATGTTTTCAGTAGATGCTATTTTAAAGGGGTCATCAGATGCCCATTTTCCACAAGTTGATATGATTCTTTAGGGTCTTAATGAAAAGTCTCTAATATACTTTGATTAAAAAATCTCAATGGTTTTGTAAAACAACACCCTTTTTACCTTGTCAAAATGAGCTCTGCAAAAATCATCTCATTCTAGGGGGTTGTTCCTTTAAATGCAAATGAGCTCTGCTCGCCCCGCCCCTCTCTTCTCTCTGTGGAATGATCTTGTTTACTTTAGCCACGTTTAGCCGCTAAACTTTCTAACTACCACTTTATAAGGACGGGCGATCGCAAAGATTCATAAAAAAACCCTTAAACACACTTCTGCTGTAAGTGAAGCTGGATCATTAATGATTGGCACGAACATAGACAGATATATGTAGATCGGGAGGCGCATTCCATTCACAAACAAATGTAATCTATGGCATCTTCAGCGGCTCAGATGTCGGGAGTAAATGACGACCACTATGTTCATTATTACATCCAGCAACACAACACCTCAATTGCTCAATCTGAGATATTCTTGTCTAACTTGCATCCCTGCTTCGGCATCGAAGCAAAGTTACTGGACTGTGACAGCTGGTCTGAGGTAAGAGCTCATGTCAATCAACTATCATGGGAGCGGCCTCTGTTGGTGTGACGCCACACCGACAGGCATCTGAGAACAGCTCAATTTGAAAAAGAGGATATTATTTTTACAGATTAATTAAAAACCACTGTATGGATTTTTATCATTATAGAGTAGATTTGTACATACACTGAACAACATGAAAAAGTGAACTTAGCATCCGATGACCCCTTTAAAGTAAATGAGCAGTGTTCTGACCAAAGCACAGGAAAAGCTATGAATTATTAATTAAGTAGTTAGTAAATAAGTAGTTACATATTAGTAAATTAGTCAGTTTATTCGTTATAAAGCATTGTCCCAACATTAAAAGTCATTAGTAAGCAGTTTACTTACTAATATTAGTAAATTAGTCAGTTTATCCATTATAAAGCATTGTCCCAACATTAATAGTCATTAGTAAGCAGTTTATAAATACAACTATAAATGCCTTGTTCCTGATTTATATAGCATATCTACTACAAAGGAGATTTAAAGGCTCAGTTATCTTCCTAACAGGAAAAAATAAAATAAATAAAAATAAAGGGATTTATTTCAAAATGCAAAATGCAAAAAAATGCAAAAAAAAAAAAATAAAAATAAAAATAAATAAATAAATAAATAAATAAAAAATGAAACTGTATTTTTACAAAACTGAAACTTTATTTATTTATTTATTTATTTGTATTTATCAAGTGTACAGTTGTACAGTTTCATTTTTTGCATCTTGAAAAAATATTTCTGTGTTCTATATCCCTCTGTGTTGTGTTTGCTTAACTTTTCTGTTTGGAAGATAAATGAGCCTTTAAATCTCCTTTGTAAATGCTTTACAAGGTATAAATAGTTCTCACTTTAGATGAGCTCACAAAAATAGATGGCTGGCAACTACTAAACTACTTGGCTTAATCATGAATTACAGCAGGAATATGTGTTAATAAAACATTTATTATCACAATGAGCAACTATTATCATGTGTCTAATCATTTACTTACACTTTATAAATGATCTTATGAACCACTGACAACTCCTAGATAACTAGTTTGTAAACAACGTAATGATTTAGAAATGATAAACTGATCATTAATAAAGTATGAAAATACAATTATTAAACATTATAGACAAGCTCAAGAATAAAACATTTATAGCTGTGTTTATAAACTGCTTACTGATGCCTATTAAAGAGGTGCTATTAGTGCTATTTTAGTCAGTGTGTGGTGTGTATCTTTGGGCATAAAAAAGATCTACAAAGTTACAAATCTCAAAGTCTACTCCAAATGAAGATCTTTTGTTTTTTTAAAAAAATGTCTTTCCAAGAACTACAACGAACGGCTCCTTTGGACAACAGCATTTGTTTTTTTCGCATGCAATGATGTCTCAATGCAGTCCATTAGAATATCATTAAATTAAATTCCGCCTACAGAAATGCGAAATGTTTGGGGGGGTTGGGGGGGAGCAACACAAAGAGCAGCTTCAATGAGCTGCAGCACTTGTTAGATTCACTATTAATCTAGCTTGTGCTAACTGCTTTGACAAGGGGCGTGGCAGTACTGAAACACCGTCTAAGCTGTTTGCCAATTGCAACGCACTGGGATAGCTAACCAATCATAACACATTTCCTTTTTTTCGGAAAGCTGGCCTTTATTAAACCCAGAACTAATCGAGCTATTTGTGCCAGGCTGGGAGACAGGTATTATAGTAACGTAAATTATGTGAAAAATAATGCGTTTTTCGAACCACCAAGCATGAGAGCATGTTCTAGTACACCCCCAAAACAAAATTAAGACTTAGAAAAAAAACATTTTTTTAAGTATTTTAAGTTAAATCCACTCTACAGCAGAGTTCTCCCTTTGCCAAAGTGATGCAGCATTCCATTTTTATTGACAAGTTTGGATTGCCAATGGGCTGTGTAATGTGGTAGGCCCAGCTAGGAAGGTACACATGTGGGCAGCAGGCCTATATGGCCACAGCTTTAGTTTCACCACCCATTTCTCCACAAACATACATTGGTAGACCAAACCTGCTAACCTTACATCTGGCCTCTTCCACGCTCAAAGCTAATGCAGCAAAGTCAATGCTTAAAACCAAATGACCACCATTAAAATTTAATTTAATGAATGTTCACCAGCCTAATTAACCAGCCTAACGTTTCCTGGATTGTTACTTTAACATTTTCAGCGCACACCTTGAGACAACTCATTTATAATCATGCTATTTATAAAAGACTACACTAAATTAAATTCAAGGGCAAAAATACAGGTGCCCTAAACCCCATGCATGCCTTTCTCTCCATCTGTTTTACAAATGATCAAAAGACTATCACATGCTCAACTTTAAATCTCCAAAGACACTGAAGATGCATTCTTCAGTTACAAACCTAAAACATCAACCATCTGGTCTATTTCTATAACTGCGTTCAGAAACCCATTCTGTAGTAAAGCAGAGTTACCATAGAAACCCTTAAGGACAGCTTGCATGTAACTGTTAAATAAATAATTTCCTGCAGTTCTTTTTAAATTCTAGGCCTCTATGCAGAGATTCACATAGAATGTTTACAAAAACTGACCTCATCAGGAAAAACGTGACCAAGCAGTCCATTTTCCCCAGTTCTGCAGCAAGACACCTCATCATTTCCCTATGACTCTAACACATGAAAACCTGCCCATTCGGCTATAGAGGGCTTACATTTTTCCCCTGTCACAGCCCATAAACAAAGTCCAGTAATTAATGCATCAATCATTCCACATGAAAGCATGGGAGATGTTTCTCTGCTCAAGTCAGGAGGCAGGTCCGTGGCTGAGTGACAGGAATATGGATGCTGTTGGCAGTAAATGAGGTTTGACGGTTCCTTGTGGTCTCACCGCATGGTCCGCCCAGCCTGCCATCCTGATCCTGGACTGCTGATAGAATTAGGGAGCTCTTGAACCATGCTGCTCTCGTTTCCGGAAACAATTACTATGAACCAGTGGGGCCACCAAGCCTGATGAGATTAATGTTTTTAACAGTGGGGGCGTCAGGGATGTTTAAAGAGAGACGAGCAGGGTGCATCTCTGCCACCCACGCATGTAAGGGCTAAGGAAACAGCTCTCTGGAGAGGAGATTTTCTCTTTTTTTCCATTGTTTAGTTTTTCTCCAGAAAGGTCCACAGTGAGGAACTGTGGTGGGTGGAACATAGATCTTTTTTATTAAGAATTACTGACTTGGCGTTGTAAGGTCAGGAAATATTACATTATAGAGCAATGTCTGAGTTCAAACTCCCAGGTTACGTGTTGTGTAAACAGAGAAACATAACAGAGAGGTTAGCACAAATGAATGAAGGAAGGAAGAAAGGAAGGAACACTCAAAAAAGGATTTTTAATGGTTGTTCAATTTACTTGGTTAAAATGAGCAGAGACAACTAAATTCTTGAAATTTTCTTACCTAACTTAATTCCATTATAATCAGTCTACTTAAATTTGTACAAATCAATTGAGCTTAATCATTTTCATTAATCATTTCTGGGACTACACTAATCATTTTTGTTGACACAACTAACTGAAAATAGATGTGTAGTTCCCAGCATGTTTTGCATGGGGTTGCATTAAGAGGCAAATGTTGACAAAAAAGGTAAATTTAAGTGTTTTTAATTAAAGAAAATTGCATGAAATTGTGAGTTATTTTGAGATTTAGAATAGGTTTGAGTAGAAAAAAAGTTTGAGGTTACCAATGTGCAGAAAAGTAGCAGCTTTATTGACTTCATGATTCATGAAATGAGAAATAACTGTTAATGACAGTTCTGAGATCACTCTTATGGTATATAATGCAACTATGAATGAAATTGTCTTTAACGTGCCACACATGTTATTGCTAAATACTTCAAAAATATTGTTAACATGCCAACATGTTTTTGCTAAATACTTAAAAAATAGATTGTGCCGTGAACTTAATTGAATTAAGTAAATACTTTTCCAGGCAGTTAGTTCAGATCCATACAATGACTAAATCCTGTTCAATTAAACAAATAATGTTTTGTTTAGCCAACTAAACATTATTTGTTTAATTGAACTTGTTTTAGTCTTGTTGTATGAACCTGAACTCATTGCGTGGAAAAGTTTACTTTAATTACGTTCACTGAACAAGTTATTTTTTTCTTAAATGAAGGAAGGAAAGAAGGAAGGAAGGAACTGACGAGTATGTTTTATATGAGCAAATGTAACTCAAGTGCTTTGCTAAGAATTTGCAACAATTAAACATTCGTGCAAATAAAAGAAGAAAAAAAAGCCAGACAAAACTATATATATATATATATATATATATATATAGTTCTAATCCATGTGAATAAGAACATTCTAGCTCACTTTATTTGTCAGGTGGGCTGTCTAAATTTAGAGACAAAATCACAAGAATTTCTAACAGTTTTATGTTGAAGAAAGCATTTGGAGTTTTCCCCATGGAAGACAACCAATGTCCTGCATAAAGCTGCGGCTACAGCATCAGAGTTTGGGTCAAAGGTCTGAGGAACTTACTCATTGCAAGCTGCCCTGGCGCCTGCCGACAGAACCCTCAATTTGTAAAAGGCAAACTCTGACCTTTGGGGCTTCCCTGGCAAAACACAAGACTTAAACACTACCAGCCATCCCAAGACATCAGGTCCGCTCTAAAAACCCTCAAAAAGAAGAATTATCCAACAACTTGCCAGCACAGACCCTAATAACCAAAATTATCTGTCTATAGAGACAACCCAGCCAACAGAAAGAATTGTTTCTCCCTGAGAAGTGTGCAGTCAGCAGACCTTATTAGGAGGAATAGGGCTGCAGTTCTTCACCTCATTACTCAGATTGAACAGACTGGCACAATCAGGTGATTAACACCACAACCTCCACTAGTAGGGGAATTAATAAATAGAACAATAAACATAACTGGAAAAGGGTTAAAGTGCAGTATTATATATGCTCACAGCCCTAGAACAGATATTATTCTGAACCCTGAATATTTGGGAGAGAGAGAGAGAGAGAAAAAAAAAAAAAGATTAATGCTTTACATCATTTTACCACTAAAACATATTTGATGAAAAAAAGTAATAAGTATAAGGAAAAGATTTTCTTTCTGAATGGCATGAAAATGTAACTGCAAAAATTATTTAATCTCCTGGGTGCTACAAAAATAACTATTGTAATATAAGTGGAAAGAGTCATAGAGACTGATGATAGGAGAATGTGCCTTACATGCAGTAACTCTATATCTGCCCTATAGTCTATATCTGCAGCACCAGTACTGGCAGTGTTGGAGGTCTGTTTGAATCAGTCAGCGCTTCATCCATCACACAAGCCTGTTGCAGTCAGATAACTCATCTAAAAAAGGCTTTAGACAGAATGACAGTCAGACAGACCCATGTGATTTTGTGAAGTGACTTCTTTTTTAAATCTACTCAAACATGTCATCTACAGTCTGTCTACTATCATATGCTATTCTGCTTCAGATATTAGATAGCAGTTGTCACCAGCAGATCAAAGCCTCTGACAGTGTAATTATACTTGAATTATACTATGATTTTCATAAGACCCACACCCCATTCTGTCTCTCGTTTAGAGCGGCCTATATCCAAAAGCAGAAAGGAAAAGGACAGGTTTCTGAAGTACTCAGGCCCCCAGGTCTCCCCCATAAGCAGAGACAAGGGCCTCTCTCTCTCTGCTTTATGCATTTGGTGGACTGGGTCCTAAGCCCTGATTTGGCCCAGCTGGAGAGAGGGAGTGATCAGGACTGGACTGGTGCAGACAGAGCTAAAGTAAACAGTCGTGGTGGCTGGGCAGGCAGTTAGCAGCCCTTGGACAGATGATCGGGGGGCCTGCGCAGACCACACACACAGGCATGCACCGAAGGACCACACAGGGGCTAGGCTGAAGGGGGAAGAATGGGGGCCCTCAGCACGCAAATGCATGGCCCATCAACAGGGCACTCCTACGGGCAAAGGCAAGCTCCGGGTCAGGACCAGGCCTGAGGAGAGTGTGAGGTGTTCAAGACATGCCATCTGTGTGCATACAAGACTGCAGAAGAAGACAAGCAGGTTTTTCTCTTTGTTGTGGTGGAAATAAACTGTCAATGTGAAGAGATTTAAGTAAACACAAACAGGAAACAGCTCATAAAGACGTCATTTTCCACTGCCTCTATGGTGAGGCAATGTACACCTAAATAAAACCAGGACAACATTTAAAAAAAAAAAAAAAAAAAAAAAAAAAAAAAAAAGTCAAACTAAAGAATATGAGAGTCTAAGATTTTTTACTAATCTAAAATGCACCCTTTTCAACATTTCAGCATATTTTTAATTATGTTAGTACAAAACATAAAATCATAAGGTTACATAAATAATAATATATAAATAATATTATACAGTTATATGAATGTGTAACATAGAGAGTAATATGAGATATATGAATATGATGTTATATGAATGGTATATGAATATGAAGCAGAGAGAGTTGTTGCATGTAACTGTTCACAGTAACTTCCTTTCATAATACTGTTACTGTCAAACTTTTAATTTGCATATTTTCTCATTCAGAGAGAGAGAGGAAAAGAAGGAAAAGAAAACAATGAATGACTAAGCCCATCAGATTGATCAGAGATGCATCAGAAAAGGGAGACATGTGGCAGGTAAATCCTATGTCCAATCTAGGCATTTAACATTACAGTTTTCTATGTGATAATGTAAACAAGTTTAATATGGTACAGACAGACAAATTACTGTAACTTACCCTTCATCTATAAGGTCAATCAACATTAAATAAATTTAGTCAGTGCAGAACATGTGAGCGGAGAGAAGGTGAAGTTTAGTGAGTTGTGAAAGTTTGAATTTTGTTGTCACAGCTCTCCTCTCACATACACTGTTACGGTGAGAATATTTGCTGTATCAAAAGATGTGGAAAATACATGATACAGCCATGAGATTTGGTGCTAGAACAGTGTTTTACTAGATATATACTATTTTATTTATATACTATATACTATTTCCTTTTTTCAGTTGCTAGAACCCATTCTATGTCATTTTTGCACAAAAGCAGTTTATGTGGGCTAAAGTGTTGATTTTTTTTTTATTATTATTATTATTATTTTTTTTTTTTCCTTTGATTTGGCACAAAATATATTCAGTTACCATGTCTTTTAAATTACATGAATTCTCTTCTCATTCAAACACAGCCACCATTTAAACTCTATGTACCTAAGACTAATTTGCATGTTTATATACTTTTCCCAAAACTGTTGAACTTAAGTTCAAACCTAACAAAATACAAAATTAATAAGACAGAAGTTTGCTAAAGTTATATCTATCAAATCTATCTTTATCAAATCTAAAAACTAAAATAATATCAAAACATTTAGAGCTGAATAACACAGGTGTTAGTTTTAAGTTCTTTAACATCTATACAAAAGGCTGGATTGACTGACAATCAATCAGGGAATCACTCAGGGGTGCATTTTCCAAAAGCATCATTAGCTATGGTCCTTAGTTCCATTGAACTCTATTGGTAACGACAGAACTTGTGACCATAGTTGCTTTTGGGAAACGCACCCCAGGACAGATGGTCATTCAGCCACACACACACACACACACACACACACACACACAGATATTTGTGCCAGGAGAATAGTGCAGGTCATCAGTGTGTGTGTTTATCTGGACAGTGTCAACTTGACCTGAGGGGAGTAAATGCTCTCAATCACACTTACTCTTCATCTGCCACTTACCACGAGAGAGAGAGAGAGCATGCTTGATTCAACACCAGTGCTGCAGATAAACACCACTGCCTACTAAAACTGCATACACACTTGAGAAAGTACAGCTGGTTCATAGTGCCATACTCAAAAACACACAGATACAAACATACATTTTAGATTAAAAAAGAAAGAAAGAAAGAAGAAAAGAAAAGAAAAGAAAAGAAAAGAAAAGAAAAGAAAAGAAAAGAAAAGAAAAGAAAATAAAAGAAAAAAGAACATTAAGCTTGATGCACAACATTGCTATAAGTGATATTTATTTTTCCCAGATGCAAAAGAGTGCTCACAAAATCCCGCAGCAATGCAACAGTTTGTGTGTGTGTGTTGGGGGGATGTTTGCACACATCAGCAGAATGCCCAGCGATCAACCTTTTTACCAGAAATACCATTAACATTCATGCTTACCCATGATTCCACAGGTCTACATCGGGATGAAGATACCAGTGTGTGAGAGGGTTTGGAGGGTCATCATGCAAAGGTAAAATAAGTCTTAGAGAAAATAGCAACACAAACTTGCTGTTTCCTGCAGGGCTCTGAGAGTGTCTGGGACTCTGCCGGGCGACACCAGGGTCACGACCCATCCAAGCAGGGAAACTATCTTTCACATATGCATGCACACACACACACAGCATGGGAACTACTGTAGAGCCTGAATGACATGCATGTGTACCTTTAGCATGGGTACATACACACAAATACAAACACATGACCTATCAGACAGACACAGTAAGCGCACAGCACATCACACAAACCTGCACACGCACACACACTTAACTGCAAGAAAACCACACATACACTTTTGTAAAAAACATATTTTGTAAAGAAAAATATTAACTCCGAGACCAGTGTTAGCACAATAGAGAGAGAGTGAGAGAATAATTTAAAGAAGAGAATAACAGAAAAACAGATGAAGGTGTGCAATTTAATGCCCGGTTTTATTGGGGAAAAATCCGACAACACATTATAAAAACGTGTGGTAGGGGATATATTCACTTAAGATTAAGTATTTAAATAAAGCGCTTCAGACAACGGACAGCTTGCAGCTTTTGTTAAATAAAGCAGTTTTAACTCGGTTTTGTGGAACTTTGAGACACGGTTTCTCCGTGACCTCCTTTTCCGACGGAAACATCAACCCACCTGCACGGAAACCGCGAATATAGGAAGACGGCAGAAATGCAAATAAATCAATCGATGGAGAATATTTTAAAAGCGCACGTCTTTCATATGAGGTAACAATGTTTAGACTAGATAGTCTATATTTAAATGCATCTTTTCTTTATATTTACATATAAAGACACATTTATTTTTATTTTATATTTAAACAATACATTTATTTAAAATCTAAACCATATATTTCTCATTTAAAATAAACTCATATGTATAGGCATATTACAAATATCGAACAAAACCTGCTAATGTGAATCCTTCGTATTAATACAGTGTAAAACAAAAGTTAATTTGTAAAAGGGGTAGAACACACGATAATTGCGGTGAGCAGATCAGAATTAGAATTAAATGAAAATATTGCTATCAATTGTCAGAATGTTGTTGTAACATTTATGTGACGTAATTGTTGTTGTTTTATAACATCTACAAACAGAGCTACACCCCCAGGGAGCAGTTGCATGTTTTCCTTATGGTGTGCTTGTTCCTGAGATAACATTTCGCATGCTGTAGGCATTCTACAGTAGAAGAATTTAAGTTATGTTTTGCACTGACCGCGTTTAATTAAGCGTGAGCATACAGTAGACCCAAATATATTTACCATTGCTCATAAATTAGACTTGTGATAATTTGCTATACTTTAATGTTAATTCATACAGCGATATTAAATTGATAAGGCTGGCAGGTGGAAAAAAAAAAAAAATAATAATAATAATAATAATAAAAAATTGTGTGTGTGTGTGTATATATATATATATATATATATATATATATATATATATATATATATATATATATATATATATATATATATTAGCCTATAGATTCGCTTAAAAAAATCGGTCAAAATCAATTAGCAAATTCACATAACTTTATTATTATTATTTTACAGTAAGTGTTTAGACCCCAAAGTTCTTTAAAATAGTTCCTTTTTGTTTTATAGAATAGAAATAGAAAACATTTTGCAACTGCTGCAACCGTGCAGGCTACAGTGGACTATTACACTGTATGTTAAAGGTTCTTTATGGAACCAGTTAGACAAAAAGGTTCTTCTATGACATGGTGAAGCACCTTGATTTTTAAACTGTGCAAACCAGTGGTGTGGTCCTGAAATAGTTATATATATATATATATATGAATTTTATATATGATGCCTAATATTTACACTACCGTTCAAAAGTTTGGGGTCAATACATTTTTATTGTTTCTCTTTTTTTTTTTTTAAGAAATGAATACTTTTATTCACCGAGGATGTATTAAGTTAATAATTAAAAGTTTATTAAAAGTTAATAATAAATAATTTACATTGTTATAAAATATTTATATTTTGAATAAACACTGTACTCTTTAAACTTGTTATTCATGAAAGAATCCTGAAAAAAAAAAAAAAAAAAATCACAGGTTCCAAAAAAATATTTGGCAGCACAACTGTTGATATTATCCAACATTGATCATTCTAATAATAAATCCGCATATTAGAATGATTTCTGAAGGATCATGTGACACTTAAGACTGGAGTAACAGCTGATAAAAATTCAGCTTTTCATCACAGGAATAAATTCTATTTTAAAGTATGTTAAAATAAAAAACATTAAACTGGTTGAAACCCACTGATCTATGGACAACGCATCCTGTCTCTTTCGCCTGCTTTCTCTCACACACTCACGAGACATTTAAGCATCCTGTCTCTTTCGCCTGCTTTCTCTCACACACTCACGAGACATTTAAGCTAAAGCGACTTTAGCAACAAAATCGTTTTGGGAAAGCCGCACGTAAGATAATTTACACTGGCATGCTTTCTCTGATGCGCTGTCTCCCCAAACTGCATAGCTACGGCTCAGTCCTGCGTTGTTAGTTCTAAAATTACGCCTTAGAATTAGTAACGAAGGCTTGGTCTGTTAGTAAGATGGAAAAGTATTCTAATGTATATATTTTTTGTTGAAAACCTTTTTTTTTTTTTTTTTTTTTAATTAATTATTTAACCCCCCCCCCCCCCCCATACCGCATATGACCCAGACTAACACCACTGATAAAACTATCTATTCCTTATCTCTAAACCCGTAACCTGTAACATGAATTCTAAATTCTGGAAAAACTACATTAATGCACTGCAAAATTTAAATTACAGATAAAATACTTGTAAAAAATCAATATGGAATATTAATTCATATTAATACAGAACATTGTGCCCTGTTTTTACGGATTGTTTTAGAGTGTACCCTTTAACATAACCCTCAAAGAACCTAATACCTTAACCACACACACATGCTGTTTTTCTTTTTGGTCCCTCCAGGTGGCGTTAATCCACTTCACACAGCTTTAAATGATGTTTGCTTTCAGCGAACTAGTAGCTGCTTGAGTCTAGAGAAATGTATTTTTCGTCTTTGATTCTTGGTCTCTGAACATTATCTTCAGATACTGTTAAAGCACTTACTTGAGTGATTTAGACTTTGTAAGGATGATAATTCAACAAAAACGAGGGTGATAGGTTTTACATTTTTCACAGAAAAATTTATTGATGGGGTTCCTTTGGTAGAGCATGAGTTTGAATCAAAGGAAATGCACATACTGATATATAAAATATATACAGCTAAAATATAAGCACATTTCATTTTCTCACATTTTTAATTGTTCATTAAATGTATACTTTTGAAAAGCATTTTATGCAAATACACAACATGCTGTGACAATACATGCATGCACAATACATGACAATGAATTTAGGTTAAGCAAAATTACACTTTCTGTCTCTGTCTATTTTACTGTCAGACCAGATCACATCATGGACTCGCTTAATTCTTTTTACTCAGTTGCTGAAAAGGCATAACTGACACATTTGTCTGTTACTTTACAGCACATGATTCGTTTAAGTGTGTCCTGGGAGACACACAGCCAAGAAGTGGACACACACACACCTCTGGTCTGCAGGAGCACAGAAACACTGCACAAGAAGGAGCCTAGATTACATCACAGATCTACATACAATACACCAGCAATAGACATTTATTCAGTTCTCTTCAGCCAAACTGTAGGTGAGACAAAAGTTTTTTTATACAAATTTTATTTTGATGTTTCGAGACTTTGTAAGTAAATTAGCAGAGTTCTATTAATTTTAAAATTTGAATTACTTACAAAGCCTTTAACAGCCTAGCTTCACAGTACTTCTGTAAACTTTTATCTTGTTATAATCTATCATACTCCCAAAATTCCAGCCTGTTGGTGTACACTTGACACTTGAAAAAGTATGACTGAAAAAACAACAACAACACAACAACAGGTACTTAAGCTCTGTTCAGGACTCAGAAGCATTTTCTTAGTTTAAATAAGAAAAGTATCCACCTCTTTTTATTTTTTTTCTCCAGTGTTGACACATTTCTCCTTTTGTGTTCTCAACACAGTTAACACAGTTATCTGAACATTCTGTAATTGTTCCATACAGATCGAACGTTTTCATTAATTTCATACAAATTACAAATCACATCAAAACACCTTTCACACCTTTCTCAAAAAGTGTGCAACACAATTCTCTAATATTTTCATAATAGTTAATACATCCAACCAAAACTTTAATAATACACACAACACAGGAATGCAATATTCCAATATCCCTATCATTAAGGAGGCATTCCATAGGCGTAATGGTTTTTCTACTGTATAAACTGTATTTTCTATCCTCTTACCATAACCCTACACCAACCTTTTTCGAGATACCAAATGTTTAGAGGTTTGTCAGAGGCCGTCTACTGTCACTGTCAGGGACTATTTTTATTGCCTATTTTTTTTTATTTTTTGTTAATGCATAGAAATGCACTATGCATTATTTGTAACACATTTCTTCAATAATAACAATTAGCTTTGTGCTTTGTTACTATTACAGTTTTTTTGTTTGTTTGTTTGTTTGTTTGTTTTTTGCATTACCAACATTTAGTTTTAAAATTTGGCCAGTCCCAGCTGCTCCAGGAGGCCTTTCTGTGTGGACATTCTATGTTCTCTCTGTGTTGATGTTGGTTTCCTCTGGGTTTTTCCCACAATCCAAAGACATACAGGAAAGGTGAACTGGAGACTGTGAGTGAGTGTGAAAATGAATATGTTCATGTTTGTCTTCCCTGTGATGGACTGGCCATTTCGTGCCTATGACCCAAGAAAAGGCTCCAGCCTCTTCATGAACAACTGCTTTGGAAAATGTATGGAATAGATGGATGAATGGATATACATTACTGTGAGGGTTCTAGTCCTTCCTTTCTCTGACACTCTTTTTTTCCCCACCAATGTGTCCTCCTTGATCCATGTTTCCAAACAAAATCATTCTGAAGCCATCCATCCCATTTGTTTTTTCAAAATATTACAGAGAGAGAGAGAGAGTTTGGATTTTAAAAAGCCATTTTATTACAACTCAATTAATAACAAAAAACAGGTTACACAAGTTACATCTACTAAATTGAAGAAAAAAAGACTTACAACAAGCTGTTAAAAATCAAAGCACCATCAATAATACTGCAAAGAAGATTTTTTTACACACCATCTTTGTTCAAAGAACAATACATTTTTTGTTATTTTATAATAACGAAAGTCAATTAAAATTATTATTATTATTATCAATTATTATTATTATTATATAATTATTATTATTATTACTTTTGCATACTGGCACTTTTTTCATGCATACTGGCACTTCTGACATGTTGCCGGTGTTGTGCCCAATTTTTTTTTTTTTTTGACCCCTGACAAATTATTACCCCCTCTCGTTAAAATCGCTACCTGATTTGCCTAATCCTAACCCCACCCCTAATCCTAACCCCTCACCCACACCTAACCCTAAACCTACCAATACTAGGGGGGGTAGTAATCTGGCGGGGGTCAGAATTTGGCATAACACCGGTGCTCAGAGTCAAAGCGTCAGTGTCTGGATGATTAGAAATGGCACTATATAAATCACACTACCAGAAACCATCTCATCTCGACAGTTCACATGAATGGATGCAAGCAGAGTTGGTCTACTTCAGGGGTTGTCATCTCATGATAGTGCATGGTGTAGATGCGTATAATATGCACGTGAAAACTGTGAACCAGTAGTTCTTTTTTTCCACTTCAAGCACTGCACACTCTGAATAAAATTGTCCCTCTTAAGCTGAATCCAGCCTTCAGCAAAATCATTCATGATTTTAAATTCTTCTTCGGTAATGTTATCTTTCAACTTAGCCAACAGCTGAGTTATTACTCGTGTTGACCTCAGCTTAAACTTTTCTGACATTGCATTAATGTTAGATAAGTCAGGTTCAGCTATGTAAATTAAACTTTTGAGAGTAGTGACATGAGGTAAATAAGTCCATCAAAGCAGGAAAAAAGCCCTCATTCAACACATCCAAATGTGAGCCGAAGATCAGTGGCTCTTGTAGAGTCCAATACAGAGTCAGTATTTTCACTTCTCAACACTTTAAAAAGTGACCACACTTTAAATAAATTACAATAATAAATAGGTAACTCAGAAACAGACATCTTCTTAAGGTTTATCCAAAACAAAGACTTGACGAGTCCAAGCCCAAACCTTCGAAATTCTTTAAAATAATGGAGGCAGCCAGATTCCAATTCTCATTTACAGAAGTATCAAGAAACCTTTGTATAAATTTTACATATCTATACAAGCCAACCAATGCCTAAGAGTAGAGGGTGCCAAATTATTAATGATTAAAACCTGTCCTCTATAAGACATGTTAGAAAGTAAAAATTTCCATTTATTCAGACGACCCACAATGTTTTTCTCTATTCCTTTAAAATTCTTTTTAACAATCATATCATCCCCCAGATACACACCCAAATATTTAAACCCATCTCTACTCCATTTTAACCCTGCAGGGAAAGCAGGTTGTCCATGCGGCCACCTTCCAAATAAGACAGCTTCACTTTTATTCCAATTTACTTTAGCTGAAGATACAGTCATAAAATCACTTAAAATTTCAGTCATTTTATTCACATCTCCTTGTTCCTTAATAAGAATGACTATATAATCAGCATAAGCTGATAGTTTAAAAACAGTTTCACAGTTTGGAATGTTTATACCCTTTAAGTCTGCTCTAAAGTTCCTTAACAGGGATTCAATTGCTAAACTATATAACATACTAGAAAGATCACACCCTTGTCCAAAACCTCTATGAACTCTAAAGGGGGCACAAAAGTCATCATTTACCTTCAGTATGTTGGGTCTCGGGTCTCATCACCTGTGTCTTTGCTGTTGTGTGTTTGTGGCTTTGTTTTGACAGCTCACCATGTGCACGTTGTCCGCGTGGTTATTCTCCACCCCCTTGTTTTCTTGCTTGTGAGCTCATTGGCTCACACCGAGTACTCATTCAGCTTGTTATCTTCTCCCCTTATAGCTCCCTGTGTTTTTCTGTTTCTTGTCAGACTGTTATGGTTTATCCCTTAGTTCTGACTGCCAAAGCTAATTATAGTTACGAGTCTTGTCTTGTCTCGCTCAGGCTCCACTGCTCCTAGCTGCAAGTTTGTTCTGCTGCACCTTGTGCATTCAGGTTTCCGTGGACTATTCTCTGGCCCTCGCTCAGATTAGCGAGCCTCCTTGTCGGCTTCATCTCCGCCGCCAGCCCCTGTCACCAACCCTTCCGGGAGATTGGAAACTCTATGGATCACGGACTATCTGCTGAAGCGTCCCACGTTTTCCCTGCACATTTGCTCAAATAAAGTCACTGTTGAACCCGCAACTGAATCGCATTGGCTTTCCTTTCGAGCCCGGGGCACACGCAAACAATCCGCCGGTTAGCGATCCAAATGCCTGTCAAGCCCTTCTCTCGCAATGCTCCCTGGTGTTCTCATTACAACCTCGATGTTACGCCACTGAAGAGGCTAAGGTGGCTTATGTTCTTACGCTTCTCTCGGGCCGTGCCCGCGAATGAGGAATTGATGTCTAGAATTTGCGGGCAGCTTTTGAGGATTTTCGCCAGGAGATGGCAAGGCTGTTCGATCGATCAGCTCGAGGAGATAAGGCGACGGCTCAGTTGTCTCGTCTGTGTCAGAGAAAGAGCTCTGTCACTGAATATGCTATTCAGTTCCAGACTCTCGTGGCTACGTGCGGCTGGAATGAGGGGGGCACTAAGCACTTGCTTCCTTGCCTTGGATCTTCCCCGTGAGCTGGATAATGTTATAAATATCACTCTCCGTGTGGAGGGCCGTCTCAACCGCCGCTGCCTACGCCGCCAATCCACTGCTCCGTGGTGCCACCTGGAGGCCCCTTCCCTCAATGCAACAAATTCTACTTCAGCTATAGCTGAGCCTATGCAGCTGGGTCACCTCCGGCTGACGCCTCAGCAGAAACAGGAGCGTCTTACCCAGGGATTATGTTTTTACCATGGCAAAGCAGGCCATTTCGTCCTTCAGTGCCCGTTAAAAGGCCCACCAGTAAAACGGGGAGTCCTGGTGGGTGCTTCTCCTTGTTCAAACTCTCCACCTACACGCACCCAGCTGTCCTGTTGACTCTGCTTCCAGGGGGAGTTGCAAACTGGTTATGCCCTTCTGGATTCAGGAGCTGAAGGGAATGTCCTGGATTCCGCCTCGGCTCACAAGTGGAATATTCCTACCTTCCTCCTCGCCGAGCCCATTACAACATGGTCACTAGGGGGCAATCCCCTCACCACCATTACTCATGTCACACCCCGTGTAAGCCTTTTTCTTTTTGGTAACCATCAAGAAGATATTGAACTATTTATTATTGATTCTCCAAAGGCTCCACTGATATTAGGACATACCGGGCCACCTCACAAGTCCCGGGCCACCTCGCTCCCTCCGCATCGCCCCTATGACTGTGCCATAGATCGCCTCCCAGGCACTTCTCCGCTGTGGTTCCATCTGCCCTGGCTTTCATTCAGGCCAGAACCTCAGGACGAACCAAAGCAGCAGCCGACTGCCACCGGTCTTCTCCTCCGACCTATGTGTGTGGTCAACGGGTATGGCTTTCTACCAAGGATCTGCCCCTCCGGGTGCCTTCTCGTAGCTAGCACCCAGATTCATTGGGCCATACCGCATCACCAAGGTGGTTAATCCACCTAATCTGTCAGGCTCAAGCTCCCTTCCGCTCTTGGTTGGGTTCACCCTGTGTTTCATGTCTCCAGGGTTAAACCTGTGTTTTCCTCTCCCCTCAATCCTGCCGGCGATTGTCCTACTCCCCTCTCCCTCGTCTTGTGGATGGGTCTCCTACCTATATGTTTAAGAGATTACTCGACGAGTGACGCCGTGGCAGAGGATTTCAGTATCTCGTGGACTGAGAGGGCTATGGTTCAGAGGAGAGATGCTGGGTGGCATCCCGGGACATTTTGGACCATTCATTGATCGAGGACTTCCGTCGGTGATGAGGGGAGCCTTCTCCTGGGGCACCCGGTGGTGCTCTTGGGGGAGGGGGTACTGTCGGGTCTCGGGTCTGATCACCTGTGTCTTTGCTGTTGTGTATTTGTGCTGTGTTGTGTTCGTGGCTTTGTTTTGACAGCTCACCATGTGCTCGTTGTCCGCATGGTTGTTCTCCGCCCCCTTGTTTTCTTGCTTGTTAGCTCATCGGCTCACACCGGGATCTCGTTGAGCACGTTATCTTCTCCCCTTATGGCTTCCTGTGTTTCTCTGTCTCTTGTCAGACTGTTATGGTTTATCCCTTAGTTCTGACTGCCAGAGCTAATTATAGTTACGAGTCTTGTCTTGTCTTGCTCAGGCTCCAGTGCTCCTAGCTGCAAGTTTGTTCTGCTGCACCTTGTGCATTCAGGTTTCCGTGGACTATTCTCTGCCTTTTGCTTGGATTAGCCAGCCTCCTTGTCGGCTTCATCTCTGCCACCGCTGACGCGGCATACGCCAGCCACTGTCACCATCCCTTCCGGCAGATTGGATCTATTGATCATGGACTGTCTGCTGAAGCGTCCCACGTTTTCCCTGCACATTTGCTCAAATAAAGTCACTGTTGAACCCGCAACTGAATCCTGCCTATTCCTTGACACAATAAGATTTCGACATCACAATACAAAACTCTTAACTTATCAATTAAAACTTTAGTAAAACTGAAAGCTTCTAGAACATCCCATAAATAACTGTTCGACTCTATCGAACGCCTTCTCTTGATCTATTGAAATTAAACCAAAATCAACATCCAAGAGCTTACCAATATCAAAAATGTCTCTAATAAACAAGATATTATCAAAAATGTGCCTACCTGGTACACAATATGTCTGATCAGAGTGGATGACTTCTTCCAAAATCTTACTTAATCTGTTTGCTAATGCTTTAGATAGAATCTTATATACACTGCACAGCAAGGACACAGGCCTCCAATTTTTTTTGTCGCTCAGGTCTCCCTTCTTTGGCAGTAGAGTGAGGACTGCTCTACGGCAGCTCAGTTGTAACCTTCCACTGTCTAGACTTACGTTGATGACTGCGGGCAGATCTGCACCAATCTCGGGCCAAAAGGACTTTTAAAAGTCTATAGGTAGGCCATCTATTCCCTGTGCTCTGCTGCATTCCATACCTTGAAGAGCTTTCTGTAGCTTTTTTAAGGACATCACTCTACAGAGTTTGGCATTGGCATCTTCTGACACCTGAGGAAGACCTTCAATAAACACATTATTATTGTCTGACTTGTGCCTAAGTTCAATACATTTCCTCATAAAATTCTACCGCTCTCTTACAAATCTCTACATGATTCAATAAGAGTGCACCATCCTTAGAATGTAGAGCATGTATATATCTTTTTGACCATTTTTAATCTCCAAAAAAAAAAAAAAAAAAAATTGAAGGTATATCCATCCACTCTATGTTCTGGAAATGAGATCTGATCAGAGACCCTTGTGCTTTAAGGTATAAACGTCTACCCAATTATTTCTTCTTTTTATCTAACATCCCAATAAGCTCTTAATTTTGCTCAGCTTCAATAGATTCTTGAAGTTTCTTTATATCTTCAAAATTTACCATTAAACGAGTTAAGTCTTTAGTGATGTTGCAAGCATACTGTTGACTCAAGTCCCAGCATTGCTTCAAAGACTGGAAATCAGACTTCTTGGTTCTAAAATCATTCCAGGAAAATTTTAAAATTTCTCTAAATTCCAAATCAGTTAACAGACTATTACTAAAATGCCATAATGCACTCTTAGGTTCTAAGGACCCCAAAGTTAGAAAGCACTGTACTAAACTATGATCCGAGAAACAGACTGGGATAATAGAAGAGTCTCTAAAAATATTAAGTTGTGACTAAACCATAAAATCTGTCCAGTCTTGCTAAAGACAACATTTTATTGTATGAATGAACCCATGTATACTGCCTCTGTGTCTTATGGAAATTCCTCCAAATATCTCTCAGATCATGCGTTTCTTTTAATTGAATAATATTTTATGGGAAGCTATATGAGGCTCAACGTGATTCCTATCGGACGCATTTTCAGTACAGTTAGTCCTCTCCTAATAAGAAAAAAACTCCAGTATCACAATCACAGTGCTTTACATAACACATTAAAAAAACCCATCCTTTCAACTGCATTGGTGGGAACATAGACACACACACACACAAAAAAACAAAAACAAAAAAAAAAAACAAACATAAAACTGATTTTCAAATTGAGCCCTTATCTTTAAAAATCTTCCTTTAATGATCTCACTTGGTATGAAACTGAAATAAATTTCTTAGAGAACAGAATAGCAACCCCCCACTTAGAGATGAGTTATGACTGCAAATGGATAATCTATCAAATTCTCTTGCCCAATCAGCTTCATTTGAAGCATCACTGTGTGTTTCTTGAGCAAACAAAATATCTATCGTTTTAATTTTGATCAACTCATACACTGTAAAAACAAATAAGGCAGCCAGGTTACTTTTTCAAGAATAGTTCATCTTAATTGTAATGTTAAGTTAATTCAACTGGTTAAACTATGCAATTTGCCCACACAACTTATTTGCAACAGTAATGCTAACAACAATAAAAAGATATTTATGCCATTAAAACAGCAACATCTGCTGACAGACACCATGCTGCATTGTCACAGAAACATGCCAGCTGAAGATAATGAGGAAATTACGTTACATTTATAATTATAAGTTGTGCAAATTGAATAAAAATTGGCTAAACTAAGCATTTTGTTAAATGAATTCATATTTTTAAGGCAGCCAGGTTACTTTTTCAAGAATAGTTCATCTTACTTGTTATGTTAAGTTCATTCAGCTGGATGAACTATGTAATTTGCCCACACAACTCAAGTTTCTATTTACAACAGTACTGCAGAAAATAGCCTCATGGACACTGAAGAACATCCAGAAGGCTATTTTATTTGAATTCAAAATAGACAGCCTCCTACTTAGTATTACTGTGTTTAGTATTAAAACAACCTAAAAAACATAGGTGAACATTGACATTTCATTTTTGTGTGACTGCAGTAAATATTTACATTCCTTTCACTAATGCACATTTAATCAAAAGAACAGATGAGAGATTTTAAATTTCCCAGCTCAATTTAAGTCAGAGTTCAGAACATGCATTAAAGTGAATATTATTTATTTATTTATTTATTTATTTTTAAAGAGATAAAAAGAGAAAAAATGTGTTTTAAACAAAGTGCAAGAACAAACAAAAAAACAGCCTACTTCTTGCGGAGTAGCATGTTGCGTAGCCCATAAACACACTAAGAACAGCTGCTCCCACCAATGTTTATGAAACATTTTTGGAGAACGTCGAAAGTGTGCTTAATGTGTTTTGGGTAATCAATGTTAATGATGTAAGGAAGACCCATCCAAAGCACAAATGCTTTCAGGACGTCACAGATATCGTTGAGGTCAAGATGACGGTGTCCGTCAACAGATGTCACCGTTTTAATGGCATAGAAAATGTCTTTTTATTGTTGTTAGCATTTCAGTTGCAAATAAACATACATTTTATGTTTGAAAAATATAACATATAAAAACTAATTTATATATAAAACTTTGTAAATTATAAACTGTATGTTTATTTGCAACAGTAATGCTAACAACAATAAAAAGATATTTATGCCATTAAAACAGCAACATCTGCTGACGGACACCATGCTGCATTGTCACAGAAACATGCCAGCTGAAGATAATGAGGAAATTACGTTGCTCCCTTTGCCTTGGAAGTGCATTGGAAATGTCTGCATAATGGCACGCACGTGTCCTGCTTGAAGGGAGCAGGGCATTAGGAGGATCACTTCCATTTGGAATTTCCCTGTGAACTGTTTAGTACTAATACACATACCGTTACAACCCTAATAGCAACTGATCTAAATTTTATGAATCACTAAGGACCACAATTTCGCTAAAAATCTTATACTGAAGCAAAACAAAATTCACCTACACCTTGCAAATTTTCATCTTAGGGTGAACTATCCCCTTAACACTTTTTGACTTTTTTAGTATTGTGATTGTACCATGTATCATGACATACAGTAAGTACTGTGTACCATATCGAAAACTTACAAACTTAAAAACTAACTAAGATTTCTTCTATTACCAGGAACACATCACTGCAGATTGATGGTGCTCAATTTGGTCACCCACAACTATAATGCCAACAGTCATGTCCTTGATGAATACCTCTTGAGAACCTGTGTGCTTTAATAAAAACAAAGGGAAGTGAAAAAATATGCATTATAATATTAACAGTCACAGACTCCAGTAAATATGTTCACTAAATAAATAAATTTACTTACAACTTTGTCCAAGCTCTACAATGTGATAGTCATTCCCATTCACATGTCTGCATAGCACTGATGGATACAACTGCAAAAGGACTTTCCAGCCACAAGATCGCTTAATTCTGTGCTGATCTTCAGTCATTCCAGAATATCACAAACATGAAAAATACAGAAACATGTTAAAACAACACTATAAATAAACTAAATAAATCTTGACAGAGAAAGCCAAATATCGTTGCAAGTTTACGTTTCATTTACCAAAACCCTATTTTACAATCCAGAAAAGGCTTTTAAATTACATAACACACACAGGCCATTAGAACAAAAAAGGCTAATTTTACACATTTGTGACAATCATTATCGCAGGACTGTTTATACAAGATATATGCCTTTATTGTTATTCAAAAACCTATAGTTTTATAATATATTTGTCTGGTGAGGCACTTCAGTAACTGAAAGAATAGTTTGTACCGGTTTGTGTCAGCAATATCGAATATATGTGCTTCAAACTAACTCCGAGGGAGTATTTTGAGGCTTCAGAGTGCCGCGAAACGTTAACTTACGTATAACCAACTCGAAAATATGATGCCTTAAACCATATTGTACTCTTCTTCTTAGACAACATACGTAAATGTACATATATTAAACCAATAAATGCAAATATTTACTTACCAAATTTGTTGATTGAGAACATTTTCAAACTCTGTGGAGAAGCTCACCATGATGACTGACCAACATCTTCTTTCTGCAACGGTCTTCACGAGATCTTGCGATAAGTGACGTTAAGAACGTGATTTCATTATTAAACTGATTCAACACATTTGTTTAAGTTGAGAGGGCAAATAAAAACGTTTTGTCAAGTTGAGACGGTAAAACTTAAAATATTTTGTTGAATTAACAAATTCAGAAGCTGCAAGTTGTGTCAACTTAAAAAAATTAACTGAACCAACTAAACTGTGAAATATTTTTTTACAGTATATAATTCAATTATTTTCTTTACTTCTCGTGCTCCATTTATATTGAGAGAAGAACATCTTCTAAAAGAACATCTCATAAAAGTGTAATAAGTGTAAAAGTTTGTCACTGCCAACAGTTTGTAAACTGGATGTTTACTTTGAATCAGAAAAGAGACCTCTTGATCAGAAAAGAGGCCTTCACTCCTAACTCAGCAATGTGCATATTCCTTGCGTTCTTAGTTACTCTCAAGAAGAGCTTGATGTCATCTACATTATATGATTGACTCTGTACCTCATCTTGAGATTGATCGAAGGAAATACTACATTTTGAAAGATCAGTTTCACTCTCAGTATCAGTCTGACTCAAATCAATATTGTCCATCCGTTTTGGTTTGCTATAATGGTGGTGTTTCATTCTCCTCTTTTGTGGAGTCTTGAAAACACACTCATCTTGCTCTCTCAATAAACAATGATCCCCTACCAGCTCCATGTCTTGATTCCTGTCAGAACTCTGGTTATCACCTGAGCCATTAGCTGACTGCAGCATATCAGATACAGAACCTACTTCCAAAGCAACCATAGCCACTCGTTCTTCTCCCATTTGTTTAGAAGCTGCTGCCTTACCTGATAAAACTAGTGGGTTTGCAACTGCAGAGTTTTGTGCGCTATTTTCCTCAACTGCGTTAGCTGTAGAAGGCAGCTCACTCCCAACAGTCTGCACCAACCACTCGTCCTCACCTGTCTTTTCCACTGAGACCTCAGAAACATTGCTCCTGGATTTTTCTTCCTTACTTGGGCAAGCCCTCACAAGATGTCCTGTTTCACCACAACTAAGACATTTCATGTTGTTAGTTGTGGCAAAAAAACACATAGTTGAAATCGTCATTCTCAAAGTTAAATGTCAGGTCCAATCGCTCTTTGTTATCCTTTAACACCGAATACATGAAACGTCTAAACGACACTACATTTCAGTTTTAGTAACAGTGATTTACAGCCAATTTGAATAATCTTGATAGTATAATAAATACTGGCAGAAATATGACCTTCACAATCTCAGAACTACTAAAACCATATAAAACAAGTGAAGAGACAAAAGGTTAGAAAAAGGAAAACTTTTTATGGCACGGCGGCCACAAAAAAAGTCCACATGCTCTGTTCATCCACTCAGCAAACACTCACGCATGCGGAGAGAGAGAGAGAGAGAGAGAGAGAGAGAGATGCCCTAAATACTACAATGTGAGGGAAATATTTTTATTCTGAACTTAATGATACTGAGAAAATGCCCTTCCTACTTGGAGAAGATGACAACACAGCTACACTAGCTGCAAAATATGTATTAACCATCCACAATGTTAGATGTTAAACATGATTAACTCTAAACAAACTCACTTTATTTTTTTATTTACCTAGATGGATTTTATTTATTTGTTATCTATGTTGTTGTTGTTGTTGTTGTTTTTGTTATTATATGTATGTTAATGCTTTGGCAACATTGTATTACATAGGCATGCTAATAAAGCTTAATTGAATTGAAAATTGAGAGAAAGAGAGAAAGAGAGAGAGAGAGAGAGAGAGAGAGAGAGAGAGAGACTAGAAATACAGTAGGACATCTGGCTTGGCTTTCAGCTGAAATTGTAGTTAGTTGTCTTTTAGAATAATTATTATTCAATTGTCATGGTAAATATTCTGCTAAGATTTTATATTTCAATATAAGTCCTGCAGAAAATGGACAGTTTGCCATCGTTCCGATTTGTTAGCATTTTGCAGGCTGTGGAATATGAATGACAAAAGTGAGAAATGTGGTCATTACATGCATTTTGTCTGAAAGCAATGAAAATTTTTTAACAGTTTGTTTAGCATGGACTTCTGTTTCACAGATTGTGTGAATAGCTTTGAATATGAGCTTGAGTATTGAACAATGTTTTTTAGCAATTAAAAAAAACTGTAATATGAAACAGTCACAGTTTTCAAATTGTTAATCTTGTCATGAAATGTGGTTTTGACACTGTTTAATGTGGCATGATAAATAGCTCTTCCTTTTCACTACTGATACAGCACGAAATAAACTTGAATGAGCATCAGAAGGTGTTGATCACACCATCAGAGTTCCAACCGAGGAAAGACATCGATAAAACAGCCTGTAAACAATAATAGCTTGTAAATATATGCACTATATTACAATAATCAATGCCATAACCCCCCCATCCCCCCATTTAAATAACATATTGAATCAAATAATATATATATATATATATATATATATATATATATATATATGTGTGTGTGTGTGTGTGTGTGTGTGTGTGTGTATATACAGTCATGTGAAAAAGTTAGGACACCCTACTGAATTCCATGGTTTTCCGTACCAGAACATCATTAAAACAAAACTGGTCCTTGGCCAATTGTTGTTGCCACCAGTCTGAGAAGAGTAATACAGCCATTTCCAAACAATTTGAAGGTTATTCACAAGTGGAAAACATTTAAAACAGACACTTCTCCTTCCAGGAGTGGACGTCCCAGAAAATTCACCCCAAGTTCAGACCGTGTAAAGCTCAAAGAAATGGCAGACAACCCAAGAACTACACCTCAGACTCTAAAGGCCTCATTTAACATGTTAAATGATAAAGTTCATGACAATACCATTAGAAAAATATGGGACAAAAATGGCATGTTTGGAAGGTTTGGCAGAAGAAAGCATCTTCTATATAAAAAAAAACAATGCAGCACAATTTAGGTCTGCAAAGTTACATCTGAACAAAACACAATTCTTCTAGAATAATGTCCTTTGAACAGACAAGACCGAAGTGGAGATGTTTGGCCATAATGCACAGCGCCAAGTTTGGTGAAAACCTAAAGAGCATATCAGCACAAACACCTCATACCAAAAGACAAGCATGCTGGAGGAGGGCTGATCATTTTGGGCTTGTTTTGTAGCCACCGGACCTGGGCACCTCACAGTCATTGAGTTGGCCATGAACTCCTCTGTATATCAAAGTATTCATAGCCACAAAGTATGTATATGTGGCTATGTTTAAAGCAGCAGTTTGATATAAGATGGAATTTTCAAATCATTTAAAATTAGTCAACTGTTTTAAGATAGAAATGTTAGAAATTACTGCTATGTCCAGTGAAGCAAACTACTCAGACTTTTTTTTTTTTTTTTTTTTTTTTAAATATGGCCATTTTCAGAGACTGAAGTGTAAGAGAGAGAGAGAGAGAGAGAGAGAGAGATGAAAGTTGCTGCGTTTTTTCATTCATAGAGTTAACACTTATTCACTTCACACATTAGTTTTTGCTATAGTAATTTTAGAGATTTCTGTACAAAATTGCACTATCCTTCACTCACCTGTTATTCAGCAAACACAGTGAGTGCCTGTGTTTGCCTAATATTTTTCCTATTCTTTTCTATTATGCAGAATGTGTTATTCATTTTGAGTTAAAAAAAAAGGTATATGATGCGCACTTTAGTTTTTTTTTTTCTTTGATGTGCACTTTAGTAATGAATCATTCGAAAGTTATTTATTTACTGTTTACTTATATCTGCCATCAGACTGTCTGAGACATTGTTAGCTTTGCTAATGTATAAAATTACTGTGGTAATTATCCGATCCGAGTAATCTCGGATCTGATCGGCAGTAGCGTGTTTAGGCACCACACAACCCACCTATACCCCCTGCCCCCAGTACATGATTTCTACCAAGGGAAACAGAATGCAATTTCCACCAAGGGGGGCCCCCACGGGACCACTTGCTGAGGGCTTCCAAAACTCTAAACATGTCTCTGTGGACTGGGGGCACAAAAATCCTGATCGGGACATCCCTAGTTAATTGATTTGAAAGCAATTACATTACTTGGGAGAATTTGGTTGGAATCAAATTGGTTGAGAAAAACTGTGATTCATTCATACTAGAACCGAAAATACCTCTCATATCACAATACTCTGCTTTAATTGATTATTATATATATTTCTGACCAGTAGATGTTGCAGTACCGGTCTTGAACCCTTGGGTCATAGTCATTATACGTAATACCAAGTTTGATGTCAATGCTACAAAGTGTTGCAGAGATATAGCCTCAAAAAAAAAAGAAAAGAAAAAGAAAAGAAAAGAAAAGAAAAGAAAAGAAAAGAAAAGAAAATGCAAAAACATTGGTCTCAACTGTGTCAAGATGATCTAAGCCAAATTTGGTGCAGTTCGAACGAATGTGTAGGATGATTTTTTTTTCTTGCCATAAAATATTTTTATGACAAAAATTAAATGATTGATATCTATATATATATATCTATATATAAAACAAACAAACAAACAAAACAAAACAAAAAGCAACAACAATATATAATATATATCACAAAAGTGATATTATTATTATTATTATTATTATTATTATTAAGGAGGACTTGGTACCTAATAGATGTATTCAGAATTGTTCCTATGATGACCACATGTTTTGCTATTTATGGTAGGTATTAAACAATAAACAAGCAATAACTTCAGGCAGTTTGTTTACATGTACTGCAGCAGAGAGGAACACAGACATCCTTGCATTTTACGGGATACTCTAGCAGGGCCTGACTTCTTATTACTGCATTGTAAAACCAATAGAAAGGTCAGCGGGCTTATCCACAGGGCTGCAGGAGCATACTGGGAGGGTGAGTGCAGAAACCTGAGAGGAATCACTGCCTCAAGGCCACTGAATGATCCACTTCCCTAAGTCTGTGACTCATCAAAGAACACTATCCTGTGGACTTATCATCTGTCAGCCACAAATCAGCCTGTCCTCTGCCCATGTCTACACAGAGCAAGAGAGCCCAGAGCAGCAGTACACTCCACAATATACATATTAACAACTTAACTAAGAGCAAATTAGTGAAAATCATCACAACATTAACAGACTGATGTCAGCTTAACACTTAGGCTGCTGTGTTTAAGTGCAAGAACAAGCTGTCTTTACACAAGTACCTCTTGCTGATGCTCAACAGTCTTGGTGTGAGTGAGCATTTGGGATTCATTAATTTTGGCATGATTCTGATGGAACAAAGTCTATCCTGCACTGTTTGGTCTTCATCTGTCTCTTTCCTTAATCATCAGAACAACACACACGAACACAAACATGCAGGCACACACATGGCCAGACATGAATGAGCTTTAAATGGATCCAGATCTCTTTCATTATCAAAATCAACATGCCAAAGTGAAAGAGAGCATTTTGTCATTTTATGAAATAATGTGTGAAATTATGACAAGAACTCAAGGTAAGTTGAGAAAGGGGTAAAGAACAAGAATCTGTTCTAACAAGACTGAACCAGTCCCATATACATCCATGTGAGCACAGTGTATAAATAATAGCAACAGCTAATGTTCTATCTTCTATTCCTTTTATTGCAGCATTATTATTTACACAAATCCATTTCTGCTTAAACAAAATGCTTGTTTGTGTGTGAGCTTTCCTATAGTGTCGGTCTGTGAAGGTGGAACCCAGACTGATTTTTTTTTTTTTTCCCCAAATCTGACTGTACACAAGAGGAAATCTACAATAGTAGATCCCTTCTGTCATTCCAGTCTTCAGTTGAAGTGTTTCACTTCTGCTCTTTACACCGTGCACCAACAGCATCACTGCCTTTGACCTCTAAAAGAAAAAGAGAGAAAAATGTGAATGCAGTATGAGTTTGGCTACTACTGCCAGCAGTGTAGAGTTGGGGCTGTTTGTAGACATTCAGGAGAGCTGGAGATGCTGTTGGCACAAAACCACAGAGCCCAGAGGAAATGCTATTGCTCAAATATCAATCTTTTACAATAGCAGAGTTGTTGTTATACTTAAACGAAGTGTTAACTTTGTCTTTGATGTTTCTCCTAGAGTTATAGGTTATACTTTGTTTCAGTAGTCCACTATAGACATTCTAAGTAAGTCTGTAACTAGATGTCAACATCAGTTACATCTAGAGTGTAGACAGTAGAGTGTTATGTAGAGTACACAGTAGAGTGTAATGTTAAGGTTAGGTTTAGGGTTAGTAGAATTAGTGGACATGTACTTGCAAAGTGGAATGTCTGTTCGCAGACCATCAAAATAAAATGTTAGCAGAAATTAATTGCATAGTAAAATGTTTAGGGTGGACTATCAAAATCCACTATCAAAAGTGTCACAGCGTTGTAAATAGAATAGCTCAGATCAAATGTGATTAAAAATGAGTTAATATCTAGATCTTTGATTAAAGACAAACTGTGCAAATGTAACACACTGATTGAGATTACTGGGTCTTTTTCTTAGGAGAAACATCTGAGCAGTAAAATGTCTCCAATTACTCCATTTTATTCCATTAATGCCTATGAGAAGCAAATGAAATATTGAATAGTTCTGAAAAGAGATGCTTTGTTGTTGTTTGTTTGCTTTTGTTGTTGTTTTTAATGAAGAGATTATTTATCCCTAATTATATAAAGTGTGTGTGTGTGTGTGTGTGTGTGTGTGTGTGCACGCATGTGTGTCTGGGAGGTAGACAGGAGTCAGTCCGGCGGGACGGCAACAGAAACTCTACTCCATTTCCTGAGTCAGGAAGAGACTCAGCAATGACTCTGATGGTGAGTATGTGGGTGTTCGAGCTTTGCTTACATTGTGACAACAAAGATAAACCTGAAATCATCTATTTTTTGAGAAGCAGACAACGGTGCCCATGAGGACAGCAGATTAATTAACTAAACATCTTAATTACTAAATGTCTTCCTATGGGGGTTAGGATTATGGGTACAGAGATAAAAACATGGATAATTAAACAATAGTAATACTAATAATAATAATAGCACAAAAGAGGCAGAATGATGAGCTGAGTATGGCAAGGAGCAAAAGACCGACTACAACGAGTGATTAAAACCATTTTAGGATGATATAAGTTGAAATTTCTGAAAAATCATAAATACAACCAATAATATAATTTAATGGCTTATCACTTTTGACCAATAGGTGGTACTGTTTTCAAATTGATGTGATGTGTTCTGTGTGAGGTGGCAATGACACACACAAATTTTGGTGTCATTATGTCAAAGCTTTACAAAGATACAGCCTCAGAGTCATTTTGGCATCATGCCACAAATGTATAGTGGCGCTGTACGAAAACGTTTTTTGTCTATCGACACAAAATCCATAACTTTGTTTAAGTACAGTCTGAAGATGATTGGAGTCAAATTTGGTGAAAATCGCTCTAACGGTGTAGGTGTCACAAATCTGGTCGGTGTCCCACTGTCCGCTCACCACCAGATGTCACTCTCACCCCATCATCACACTCTGACTGTTGTACCACACCTCGGACTACATCTCCCGTCATGCATCACGCTGATTGCGTCAGCACATGTGACCAATCAGCAGCGCCATAAAAGCCCCGGTCTTTCCCCATGCTAGTCACGGATTGTTGATAGTGTTTCTCCCTTTGTTTAGCGTTCTCTGATTTCTTGTTCCTTGTGTTTTTGATTCCCTCGCCTGGCTCCCCATTTTCGACTGTTCGCTGCCTGCCTTCGGATTATCGCTCGTTAAGGACTATTCTCTCTCGTCTCGCCTCTGACACGCCTGTTACTGTTGATTTGACCCTGCCTGTACGACCATGTATCTGTCTCGTCCCAATAATAAAGGCTCGCAAATGGATCCGCTTGCCTCTCGTCCGTTTCTCCTCGTTACAGTAGGAGGAGTTTGAAAAAGTAGGTTTTGTACATTAATCAAAATGGCGGAAAGGAAGTTTAGCCAACTGTGGTAGAATTGGTATGTATGTTGTCGGCATGATCCAAGAAATATTTTGAGACCAGTTTTATTACATTAGGCTAATGCAATCAGACGTTATTACCATTTTTGGAAATTCATTTTTAATGTTTAATGAATGGTTTATTACTTCTGACCAATAGGTGGTGCCATTACCAAATTGATGTGGCGTGGTTAGTGTGAGGTGACAACGGCACATATAAAATTTGGTGTCAATATGTCAAAGGTTTGCAGAGATGCAGCCTGAGATGTAGTTTGGCATCTTTCCAGCAAATTCGTTGATGTGCTAAACAGAAACCATTTTGTATATCGACACGAAATAAATAACTTTTTGTCAGCAAGGTCTGAAGATGATCTGAGTCAAATTTGGTGAAGATCGGACTAACGGTCTAGGAGGAGTTAGAAAAAGTAGGTTTTCAACATTAATCAAAATGGCGGACAGGATGTTTGGCCAATATTGGCATAATGGGTATCAATGTTCTCAGTATGACCCAAGGAATCTATTGAGATCAATGTCATTACAAAAGGCTAATGTAAGCAGAAGTTATTAGCATTTTTGTAAATTTCTTTATAACTTTTAACCACAAGGTGTTGCTGCCCCCAAACTTTTTGAGTACTGTCAGGGCACGGTGCCGAAGACACATACCGAGTTTCGTAACAATACGTCAATGCATTCGTAAAATATAGCATTTTTGGACAAAATTCAATATGGCCGACACCCAAAATGGCTGATATGGGAAAATTGGGTATGGATGGATTCGGCATGATACACAGAATTTAATCACAAAATTGTGATTTTTGGCCAAACCATTGAGAAGTTATAAGCAAAAATAAACATTTTTCGTATCTTCTGACTACTAGGTGGCCGGTAGCCTAAGGTCATGCTTATTATTACACACACCAAGTTAGATCTGAATACGCCAAACAGTTGCGGACATATAGCCTCATATAGCCTTAGGATTTTTTTAATTTTGGACACTCGGCTTCAGAGGAAAAAAGAATTTTGATTCTGTGCCTTACAGTTCAAAAGTTATAAGCATAAACATGAGTGAAAATTTGGACAAGTGGTGGCACTACAGAGTTTGAGCTAGAGAGTCCAAATTTGCTATGGTTAATGATCAGACTGTTCTCTATGATTGTGCCAAATTTCACAACTTTCCCGCGAACGGTTCTATGGGCTGCCATAGAAGAACGGAAGAAGAAAAAGAATAATAAGAAATTTAACAGATACAATAGGTGCCATCGCACCTTCAGTGCTTGGCCCCTAATAAGTCAATGGAAATTACCTACCATTCTAGCACACTGTCTTGTAAATCAGCAAGAATTTGTGCAGGTTTATAATGTTTTAAAGTGACAAAATATTTTAAATGAAGGGGTAACCTTTGAATCAGAATAAATCTCATTAATCATAAATATCTTAGTTGCAAGCACACATATTAGGCCTTTCAGTTATAAAGCATGAATAAAATAAATTATATATATGACCACTGCATGAAAATATATACTGTGGATCAAGGGTTCTGAACTCTGGCCTGAGAGATCCATTTTCTTTAAAATGCACAAGGATACTAGCCTTTTTCAGTTTTTGAGAAATTCTTCATGCAAAGCCACCACATTTACACAAAACAGCACAGGATATGATTTCACATGAAAAGTGACAAGAACAAACCAATCTCTTTGTTAAATAAACTAGATTTAGTTGTTTTACATGATACCAATTTCAGCACTGGAAGGGTTAGATAATGAACAGATGTCTTGCTGCCATGGAGTGGAGTAGAGATCTTGTGATCTTAGTCTTAAAATCTCTCAATACCACATAAACATCTTGCAGGCCCTGGTCTTGACTCCAACTCAGTTTGTATTTCGAGAACAGTTTACATTTTGAGAACAGGCTCCGCTGTAGCCACCATTACGTGAGCGCGCTCCGGTGCGTCCGCCATTTCACGAGCGGGACTCAATACCGGAGTAGCAATTATTAAACAAGAGTGTCCCGGAGCTTGTGGTTGACTTAACGTCCTGGCCGCTATTACCGGCATGGTCGTGATGTTGCGTTCCTCCTCCGCAACACCCACGGTGAACAAAGAGCCAACTGTCAATAAAGCAAAATCCAAAAAAAGCAGTGAGATGAACGCGGACCCTTGAGTCTGAGCACAGAACTGAGTGGTTGGTTAACGCCGCCACAGAAAATTTCAATCAAAATATAGTCCGGGAGATCAGAATGATTAGCAATGGCCAAAAACTTGCAAATATGTTGCTCCAGTGATCGCAGGCTTTGTTTGAGCCGGAATAATATTTTCGTAGTGTCCATGCCTGTACTGTGTCCAGTCAAAAAGCTGCTGGATCCTTTTTTTTATGACTGAGTATTCTGTAACGTAGCGAGAGAGATGTGAAGCGAGCGGATCCAAATGCGCGATGGGTGATGGGAAACGTAGTCCGGGGTGTAGTGCAACAGTCTGTGTGATGTGAACTGTTAGTGGGATGCACAGGCGACCTCTGGTGGTGGGCAGACCAGGATTCATAACAGTTAGGTAGATTGTTCCAAAGTTTGAGCAGTAAATAGAAAAAGGATCTGCTGCCCACAGTTGAATTTGATATCTGGGTATTATCAAATGGCCAGAGTCATGAGATTGCAGTGGACGTGAAAGACTACAATGTGATAAGAGCTCACTCAAGCACTATGGAGTACTACTTACTACTTAAGTAATTAACAAGATTTTTAAAATGTATACAATGTATACGAGCCAGTGCAGTGTTGACAGAACCGGGCTAATATGCTTATATTACCTGGTTCTAGTAAGAACTCCAGCTGCTGCATTTTGGACCAGCTGGAGTTTGTTTATTAAGCACGTTGAGCAACCACCCAATAAAGCTCAATATACAGGTGCATCTCAATAAATTAGAATGTCGTGGAAAAGTTCATGTATTTCAGTAACTCAAATTGTGAAACTTGTGTATTAAATAAATCCAATGCACACAGACTGAAGTAGTTTAAGTCTCTGGTTCTTTTAATTGTGATGATTTTGGTTCACATTTAACAAAAGCCTACCACTTCACTATCTCAACAAATTAGAATATGGTAACATGCTAATCAGCTAATCAACTCAAAACACCTGCAAAGGTTTCCTGAGCCTTCAAAACGGTCTCTCAGTTTGGTTCACTAACCTACACAATCATGGGGAAGACTGCTGATCTGACAGTTGTCCAGAAGACAATCATTGACACCCTTCACAAGGAGGGTAAGCCACAAACATTCATTGCCAAAGAAGCTGACTGTTTGTGCTGTATTGAAGCATGTTAACAGAAAGTTGAGTGGAAGGAAAAAGTGTGGAAGAAAAAGATGCACAACCAAGCGAGAGAACCGCAGCCTTGAGAGGCTTGTCAAGCAAAATCGATTCACGAATTTGGGTGAACTTCACAAGGAATGGACTAAGCCTGGGGTCAAGGCATCAAGAGCCACCACACACAGACGAGTCAAGGAATTTGGCTACAGTTGTTGTATTCCTCTTGTTAAGCCACTCCTGAACCACAGACAATGTCAGAGGCGTCTTACCTGGGCTAAGGAGAAGAAGAAATGGACTGTTGCCCAGTGGTCCAAAGTTCTCTTTTCAGAAGAGAGCAAGTTTTGTATTTCATTTGGAAACCAAGGTCCTAGAGTCTGGAGGAAGGGTGGAGAAGCTCATAGCCCAAGTTGCTTGAAATCCAGTGTTAAGTTTCCACAGTCTATGATGATTTGGGGTGCAATGTCATCTGCTGGTGTTGGTCCGCTGTGTTTTTTGAAAACCAAAGTCACTGCACGCGTTTACCAGAATCTTTAGTGCACTTCATGCTTCCTTCTGCTGACCAGCTTTTTAAAGATGCTGATTTCATTTTCCAGGATTTCGCACCTGCCCACACTGCCAAAAGCACCAAAAGTTGGTTCAATGACCATGGTGTTGGTGTGCTTGACTGGCCAGCAAACTCACCAGACCTGAACCCCACAGTGAATCGCGTCGGTTACGTATGGTAACCCTCGTTCCCTGATGGAGGGAACGGAGACGTTGTGTCAGTGTACGACACTAGGGGTCGCTCTTGGGAGCCCAAACACCTCTGATAGTTTTGAGAAAGGCCAATGAAATTGGGTGTGCAGATTTTGCATAGCTGGCCACGCCCCGGCCATCCGGGTATAAACAGGGCAGCGCATGCTCTGTTCACTCGTTCTGATCTGAGGAGTCAAAGCGTCTCAACTCACTCAGAGGCAGTCCGGAGTTGTGGCATGGAGGACAGAACGTCTCCGTTCCCTCCATTAGGGAACGAGGGTTAGCATACGTAACCGAGACGTTCCCTATCTGTCGTATACTCCAAGTTGTGTCAGTGTACGACACTAGGGGTCCCTATATAAGCACGCCACAAGTCCGGCCACGTCATGAGTGATTGGGCGCAGATAGTAAAAAGCCAAAGTGTTAACGTAAGTGCAGCTCACCTCTTCGTGACCTTCCAACGTCCAAGAACTGACCTGTTACAGCAGTGTTCTGCAGCCGAGCCTTCCTCAGTGGAGCGGCTGAGTGTCTTGAGAACGTTGGGAAAGTGACTATTTCCCGTGGGAAAAGGCACTACGGAGATCACAATAAAGTGAATAAAGGGGTATAAAGTGAATATCATTAGATATGGGACCTGAAGTGGGTCTCATGCTAGAGGAGACTACCAAATTCAGATCCTAGAGACAAACCTGTCTTCAGGGGAAACACTCCACTACAGAAAGATATAGGTGGAAATTACACACATGGGGTCACATAAAGCCACTACATATGGGGCACAAATCCAACCAAGTGTACATTAACCATACCTTGTGTTGGATTTTTGTGTTGGATTCCTCCACCGAACTCTGCTATGTCCAGAAGTGCCAAGTGATGGAGAGGGTGTTCAGGGTTCACGTCAGGAAACCTACTGAAACTTAGAAGTGTAATCACCATTAGGGTAAGCGCTTAAGCAAGCTCTACACCAAACCAGAGTGCTGAGTCAAAAGCTTGCATTTAAGACTCTAGCCGACATTGGTTCCATGCGCAAATTGTAAAATCTGGCGAATGTGTTAGGTTTAGCCCAAAGGTGTAGCCCTGTGGCTCTACAGATGTCTGTTAACGGGGCCCGTTCGCAAGAGCTGCCGAGGCAGCGACACCCCTGGTCGAGTGGGCTCTCACTCCCAGCGGGTAGGGTAAGCCTCTAGCCTGGTAGGCCGTACGGATCACGTCCACTAGCCAGTGGGAGATCCTTTGCTTGGAGACAGCTTTCCCCTTCTGCTGTCCTCCATAACAGACAAAGAGCTGCTCTGAACGTCTGAAGGCTGAGTACGTTCCATGTGAAAGCGCAGGGCACGGACTGGGCTTAACAAGGTCAGGTTGGGGTCATCTTCCTGGGAAGAAATAGCTTGCAAGGTCACCACCTGGTCTCTGAAGGGAGTGGTGGGGACCTTGGGCATGTATCCAGGTCGGGGTCTCAGGACAACGTGAGAATCCACCAGCCAAAATTCCAGGCACGAACTGTTGACGGAGAGGGCTTGGAGATCTCCCACTCTTTTGACAGAAGTGAGCGTAGTCAGGAAAGCCGTCTTTAAAGAGAGGGCGTCAAGTTCGACTGACTGAAGAGGCTCAAATGGATGTCGCCGTGGGCCCCGAAGGACCAAGAGGGGATAAGGTGAGGCCGAGGAGGGTTCAGTCTCCGGCGCCTCTAAAAACCTGTCAGGGCCACCAAGAGAATCTGTTCCTTGTCCCCCCCTGACTTTGTACAGGGTCTGTGCAATGAGGCTTACTGGAGGAAACACATACTTGAGGTTCCTCGGCCAACTGTGTGCCAGTGCATCTATACCGAGGGGGGGGGCCCCGGTTAGACCGTACCACAACTGGCAGTGGGTGGATTTCGGTGAGGCAAAGAGATCCACTTGTACTTGGCTGAATCAACTCCAAATCAGCTGGACCGACTGGGGATGGAGCCTCCACTCGCCTCCAAGCGAAACCTGTCATGACAGAGAGTTGCCACACGATTGGCTTCGCCTGGAATGTGAGTGGCACGCAGAGACCTGAGTCTGTGCTGGCTCCACAGCAGGAGATGGCGGGCTAGTTGTGACATGCGAAAGGAGCGTACACTGCCCTGGTGGTTGATGTAGGCCACAGTCGCTGTGTTGTCTGACCGGGCCAACACATGCTTGCCCAGGATCAAAGGTCGGAACCTCCTAAGAGCTAAAAGCACTGTCAACAACTCTAGGCAGTTGATGTGCCAATGCAGTCGGGGGCCTGTTGAGACCCCGGAAGCTGGATGCCCTTTGCACACGGCACCCCAGCCCATCTTGGAAGCATCTGTGGTGACAATGATGCACCTGGACACTTGTTCCAAGGGTATACCTGACCCCAGGAACAAAATGTCTGTCCAAGGGCTGAGTGTCTTGCGACATGATGGTGTGATGTTCACACGAAACGTGCCTCGGTGCCATGCCCATCTCGGGACTCGGGTATGAAACCAGTGTTGTAGCGTTCTCATGTGCATCAGACCCAGCGGCGTGACCGTGGCTGAGGATGCCATGTGCCCCAGGAGCCTCTGAATTTGTTTCAGGGGGACCGTAGACCCACGTCTGAGTGTTGCCGCACACCTCAGCACTGACTGTGCATGCTCTAGGGAGAGATGCGCAGACATACTGACCAAGTCCAGTACCGTACCGAGAAAAGAGATCCTCTGCCCTGGGGAGAGTTTGCTCTTTTCCCAGTTGACCCGAAGTCCCAACTGAGCCAGGTGGTTGGGAACCACGTCCCTGTGTGTGCAAACCAAATCCCGCGAGTGAGCTAGAATTAGCCAGTCGTCGAGATAATTGAGAATGCGGATGCCCACTTCCCTGAGGGGGGCAAGGGCAGCCTCCGCTACCTTCGTAAAGACGCGGGGCGACAGGGAGAGGCTGAAGGGAAGAACCTTATACTGATAAGCCCGACCTTCGGAGGCAACCCGCAGGAACGGCCTGTGTCTTGGAAGGATCGAGACATGAAAGTACACGTCCTTCAGGTCTATTGCCACAAACCAATCTTGAGCCCTGAAACACATGAGAATGTGCTTGAGGGTTAACATTTTGAATGGGAGCTTGAGCAGGGCCCAATTCAAAACTCTCAGGTCTAAGATTGGTCTGAGCCCACCACCCTTCTTGGGTACAATGAAGTAGGGGCTGTAAAACCCTTTCTTCATTTCAGCTGAGGGGACAGTCTCTATCGCATCCTTCGCCAGAAGGACTGCGATCTCCGCAAGAAGAACCGCAGCATTCCTGCCTCGAACCGAGGTAGAACACCACCATGGAACTTGGGTGAAATGGATCGCATAGCCGAGTCGAATGGTCCTGAGGAGCCAGCGGGAAGGATTGGGGAGGATGGCAAAACGGCGTGTGGCTGGAGGTAAAAAGCCCCGGGGACCACTGGCTGTTTTGCCTGGCAGGTTCGTGCCGTGAGAGCTGAGCAGAGGATTCCCCTGACAAGAGGGTTCGTCTGAACGAACTCGCTGCTTCAGAACATGAGGGAACACAGGAGGTGTGTGATCGCATGTCCTGACTAGAGAAAACTGCGTCCGACCGTCGTATAGAGGGTCAAAGGCGCTGTGAGTGATGCCCAGAGAAGAAGGAAATTGGTCTTTTATGACCATGTGATGGCCGTCTGCCGGGTGGCAGACAGCCGGGTTGGAGCCGAAACCAGCACTCGTCCCCTCTTCGAGTGTGGATCCGGACAGGTCAAAGGATCCTCCTTCCCTGGGCTGCCCGTCTCAGGAATGCTTCGAAGCCTGATGAGGGTTCCTTGCGGCCTGTTGGTGCCGCCTTCTTACGAAAGCTGGACCGTAGGGCGGGTCGTAGGGGGCCTCCCTCAGCAGATCGCCGTCAAAGCACCCAGGGGAACTCTCACAACACTTAGCTGGGTTAGAGAAGGGAGAGACCACTGCCTGTGCCGTAGATCCAACTACGAAGAGGTGAATGATGCCGCTTCCCACACAGAGACGCTGCATTCGGCTTCAAAAAACAGAACGAGTGAGTAGAGCATGCGCTGCCCTATTTATACCCAGATGGCCGGGGCGTGGCCAGCTATGCAAAATCTGCACACCCAATTTCATTGGCCTTTCTCAAAACTATCAGAGGTGTTTGGGCTCCCAAGAGTGACCCCTAGTGTCGTACACTGACACAACTACGTTGTGTACGACAGATAGGGAACTATGGGGTATTGTCAAAAGAAAAATGAGAAACTGTAAATGTAGATGAGCTGAAGACCACTGTCAAAGAAACCTGGGCTTCCATACCACCTCAGCAGTGCCAC
Source organism: Labeo rohita (assembly GCF_022985175.1). Taxonomy (NCBI): domain Eukaryota; kingdom Metazoa; phylum Chordata; class Actinopteri; order Cypriniformes; family Cyprinidae; genus Labeo; species Labeo rohita. The sequence continues at coordinate 23,087,526 of NC_066886.1, read as the reverse complement.
AGACTGATCACCTCCATGCCACGCCGAATTGAGGCAGTATTTAGTATTGAGTACATATACAGTAAATCTGTGTGCATTGAATTTATTTAATACATGAGTTTCACAATTTGAGTTGAATTACTAAAATAAATGAACTTTTCCACGACATTCTAATTTATTGAGATGCACCTGTAGGTCATGATTGTATGAATTAATGTTTCTGCAGTTAGCGGAAAGAGGCACTTCATTTCTGACCTTATGTATAGAATAAATATTTAGGCTGTTTATCTACTTGGTGTATTAAATTTGTGATAAAACAAAAACAAAAAAACAGAAAAACAAACAAAAAAAAAAAGTAAAAAAGAAAAAAGAAAGAAAAAACAACATTTGATTAGTTTTTTTTTTTTTTTTTTTTTTTGTTAATGCTCATAAGGGTCAAATGGGTAATACATTAACAGTTTCTTTGTTTTCCATTTTGAAGACAAAAAATTAGAAAATAAATGTTCCAAATAATAATAATAATAATAATAATGTTTAGTCTAGCGAGGTCCCCCTTAAGGCTGTTCTTTAAGCAGAATGTGTTTGCTTATACTGTATATGAGAGAGGCAGCAGCAGCAGTGCTTATTAGAATGTGTATGATGATCACAGGAGCCAGCCAGCTGCATGCTTTAGGATTATGATCAAAATCAAATCTTTCATGCAGGGAGTCAAACTTTCAAAAAGACAGGACACATGCTGGAAGGCTGAGGAAAGATGATGTGCAGTGCTAGTGTATCTAAAAGATAGTTAGTTTTACACCGATTTTTCACTAAATTTGTCAATGCAAATTTAGTACATTGATTTTTTTTTTCTCCACAAATGTGTTTATTAATGTCCCCTGACTTGACAGGTGATGTACATTAAACACTTATCTATTTTCAATGTTATGGATTTTTTTTTTCTTTTTAATTCTTCTTTTTTTTTTTTTCTTTTTTTTTTTGGAATGTTATATTTATCTGTCAGAGCAGAAAACAATATCTTTCAATTATTTTCTTTTATTTAGGGCTATTGATATATCCAATTATCATGTCATGTAATTTGTACAACAATTTTCATATTAAACAACTGTTTAACCCTGTTTATCCTGAAAATTGGTAGGCACATGTCAGTCAGTGTTCTGCAATGCTTGTTTACTGGGTAATATTTTGTGTTCAGCATAAGCTTTGTACAAAAATGTTTGTGTTTCTCAGCAAAAGAACTGATAAGAGACTGAGAAATTCTCTACCAAAAGAATTCAAGTAGTAAGCTGTAACTCAGAGATACAATCCTATTTTAACCATCATTTAGTATAATGGCATCACTGTGTTTAAAGTATCCTCATGTAGATAATCAAATCACGGTGAGGAAGGCTCTGAAAATGATGCTAGTTGTTAAAAATCACCCATCAGACTCAGTGTTCCATAATTTACCCTTAAAAACAGACTCAGAAATGGAAAAAGTGTCTCCAACCCTTCATTTTAACTCTGTATTGTTGTGTAATGTAGGAATAATAAGCACAATAAGCCACAACGGGTGGGTGTATAGTAGGCAGGAGGGTAAACTGGTGTGGTTTACTCTCTGATTGCTGGTAGAGGACTTACCACATGAAAGCAGGCTTCTCCCTCAGGGGAAGGAATTGCTGCCTACTTAGCAATGAGAAAAAGGAGAAGAGAAAAAGACCCTTCAACCCCTCCACCTGTGTGGCCCCACACATTTGCCCACTTGAGAAGTTGAATCTTTCAGTGCCCATATTTCAGTCATGTCAGTTTTAACTTTAAGGTAGTATTTTCAAGTTATTTCCAGATAATCTCTTTAGTAAGAAGAGTCATGTGTCAAACTCACAAAATGCACACTTTCTTCCAGCAATGAAAACTAGTCTGAAATGAAGAAAGAGAGAACAGAAAACAAAGATGGAACAAAACAGCACAGGAATAAAAGAGATAATTAGAGCAAGATTTATGGACCGATTTATACTGCTTTACAGTCATCATATTCTTATCTGAATTTCTGGTCTTGGAAAAGAAACAGCCTGGTCACCAATTTTGAAATCCATTCATCAGCCCATTCCACACACAGCCCTGCCAGTGACAGTCAAATAACAGATGTCTCTTGCCTGTAGAACTTGTGGTTCTGAGCCCACTTTCAATACCATAAACCGATAAAATAATCAGGTTACCATAATGTCATATGATATTTTCTGATTACAATGTTTCTTGTACTAAAATAAATAAATAAATAAATAAAAAACATTTTCAATTTTTTCTTTTTCGCCTGAGAGATAAGCAACAGCTAGGCTTTTTTCAGAAGGATATGTAAAGCAGCATGTGCTACACACTCACAACAGGTTTGGTAGAATTACCCACATTTCACTCTTTTTTCAGTTCTTTTGCAGTCTCTGAAAAATAATATCTCTTACATATATCTTGCCTCCTTGATACGTCATTGTCTCTGATCCAGCAACTGTCTGATTCTTAAATTACTCAATATTAAATTATGGGGATTGAAATGTTGGGTGTATCAACTTTTGGTCATAATATTTGTTTCAAGTGCTGATTCCACCTTGTTTTTAATGTCATTTGTAAATTGAATGTGGAAGGCTCTCTTGTTAGTGTGAAAAGTCCTTATAATTAAACTGACTGACAGACAGATAGATTTTGGGTATATTGCTAAGCATTTCTAGAATGTTCTAAGTGTTTGATAGTATTGCTAGGGTGTTGTTAGTTGATTATTAATGTGCCCTGGGTGGTTGCTAGGGAATACCTACAGTGTCCTGGGTGGTTGCTAGGGGTTGCAGTTCAGTAGGTAATGTTTTCTGAGTGGTTGACAGGTCTTGTTTATATAGATAGATGCAAAGCTTTGTGAATATAGCTTGCAAGTTTGTGGAGGAGTTACATTTAGATTTTTAGGTGTCAGGTAAAAAAGGTCTTAAATGATATGACGTTATGTATGGTCTCAGTATGTATGGTCTCTGAATTTATTACAATACTGTTTCTTTGTATAGGCAGTGAGCAATGATTATTTAGACCGGATACAACAGCACTTTTCACTCCAATCACAGATCTCACTGTTGTCCCCTGGGCTTACTACACACACCCTACTTTGCTCACTCTCTACATATCTACTTCCTTCTCTCTTAGTTAGTCTCAGTTAGATCTCTCTCTCTCTCTCTCTCTCTCTCTTCCTCCTATTTTCTCCACCCCTTTCCTGCTTGCTGTCGTAGATGTGACGTTGGTCAGCCTGTCGTGGGAAGCAAACAGGAATTCTTGGAGGAGCTTGTAAAGAATCTGTGCCTGGTCATCTCTGGGTCTCAAAAAGACCCAGCATGCCTTTTTGCTGAGACTCTCTCATGTGGGGCCAAACAAGAGAAATATATGGATTTGGTTGTTTGTTCACAGAAGTCTCTTAGAGACATGTTTCCTGAAACACTCTGAATGAAATATTCTCAAGAGGTGTGTGAATCACAAGAGAAAATGCTCCACACCCACCATAACACGCAACACTGGCCCAGACTGCCCATGTACAATCACAAGATCAAATCAAAACCATGGCTTTTCATTTCTTCAATGCTATACAGATATTTACGTTCTGTACTGGTGGCGTTCAGTCAGCCCACCTGTCGGTGCAAACCAGCTAATGCAGTTAATGGAAAAGCTTTGGAAAGGTATACTTATTCTTTCTCTTTTCCCATTTGGCAGCCTTAAAACTCCTGACATGTTGGTGAGTTTTCACAGTCTTCATTTTCTGCTAGAATGCCATGATGTTTCAATGCTCTGCGAGGTACACCACAAAGCTGGTAGCAACAGTTTGCCACTGGATGGCCTAGGTTATTCCCAGCAGCCTGTGAACCCAAGCCAAAACTTTTATCAGTGGGTTCCAGCAGTACTGTGAAGCCCTCCTCCCTGGAGGGAGTGTTGGAGGAAGTCGTAGGATGAAAAAATGGGCCATTAGAAGTCCTTCACAGGCCCCATGGGTTCATTAAACTGCCTTAATCTTGTATATCAAGGCACTGACCATCTCAGAACTCAGTTCGGTTACAGAGGGACTGCTGTGTCCTTCCCCTAAATGTCAGATTACAACAGCTCTATTACCTCTGCATTTCCTTTCTGTTAAAAATACCAGGACTTTGGGAGTCAAGTAAGTTTTCTGCAGTGGTTAGTAATAGCAATAATTAGTAATAAAAGGTCTGGACAAACAAGCAAATATATAGCGATTGTCGCACTACTTATTCATAGTGACTGCCTTAAAATACTTTTAAATAATAATTTTTGATGCTCCACATACAAAAAATCTCTCCAGTGTGTGTTCATTGATTAAATGCAAGCAGCTGCAGTTAAAGTTTTCCAAACGCATTGGTGCTCAAGACCAAACCAGATGTTACACCAATGACATAAGAGCACAAATGTGACCAACAGCACAAAGAAAGCAAAGCAGTTTGTGAAAAAGAGCTTATAACAGCAGACCACATAATAAAAAAAGTGAGAGACATATGGCAAAAGAGAGTGGGAAGTGTTTTAATATATTATTATATATGTTTATTGGTTGTTTCTAGATTACTGGTTCAAGTAAAAAAAAAAGCCAACCTCCTATATGATATCCTCCTATATGATAGTCTCTAGGTATGGCATGGAGAGTAAGGACCCTTCTTAAATGACATCCCTTCACAACAAACCACATAATTTGAAGTCCCATTCATTTGCCTAGCACTTTTTTTTTTTCTTTGCCAAATTTGTGATTAAAAAATATTTTAAGTAAAAAACTACACTCTTAAAAATAAAGGCGCTTTAAAAGGTTATTCAGAGTGATGCCATAGAACAGGGGTTCTCAACCTTTTGCAAGCTGGGCCCCCCCAAAGCTGGTTCATTGCATTGCATTTTTTTTTTTTTTTTTCTGTTTTTTTTGCTCCCATCCTGTAGCCTACTCGCGCCCCCCCCGCAAGAGTGTCCGGGGGGCGCGCCCCACCGGTTGAGAACCACTGCCATAGAAGAACGATTCTTGGTTCCAAAAAGAACCATTCAGTTAAACTAGGTAGCTATGACAATTAAACAGAAATAAAACAGGGACCCAAGGAAACTGATATAATTGATAACACAAACTAATAAAAACAGAATATAAACATGACAGCTAACAACACTGACACATAAGCAAGTAAGCACACAGCTCTGATTTGGGGTTAAGTGTTTGCTCAAAAGTATGAGAAACAGTAGTGAGAACAAATGCGGCTAAGTTAATCAATGAGAATAACTGATGCAATTCAAATCACATACTCTCTGAGTAGGCCTAATTCTTTTGAATAAGTAATTACCTTGCAACAGAGTACATTCTACATAGTATACTTCATCTATATAGTGAACTTACATTTACGAATGTGTGTACTACGAATGCAAGCCAGACATACTATATTTGCCATGTTGTCATTGTCAAATGACCTACCGGTGTCATGTTGCCTTATGGGATAGTAAAGTGCTCACTGAAAGCACAGTTCAGAATCTCACCAGAAACAGCAGGACCTTCTGCCTATTTGTGATCCATGAAACATATTACTCTGTTCACATACAGTTTTTTTTGCCTATAGCCTATAACAGGTCAGAGCCAATTATTCCATTTATGCTACAGTTATCTGACCTCAAGACATTGTTCAAATGTTATATTTCAAGACATTTGTCAGGTTTTTGTCCTTAAAATGCTGTGTGTGTAGGACTAATTTCTTACGCATCTCATCCTATGCATCCATTGCTAATTCCAGAGCATCATTTTAGAGCTAGTAAAAGAGGCTTGAGCCATTGACTAATGCAGTTATTAGAGAGAGAGAAAGAGACAGAGATTAAGCGTGTGCCAATTACCTGAGTCTGTGCATCAACAGTGCTCAACAGCAGCATCTCTATTAATGGTGAAACTATATTGTAAGTTTACATGCTTCAAGAACATGGGCAGCATTACCTTGCTTGTGAGAAATGTCATGTAACTTTAAATTGCTAATCTATTTAACTGATAACATCGTCAAAGCAGCGCTGACAACAAGTTTCTGTGTGACTGTGTGCGTACAACAGACCCCATAGTATAAAATAATGTAACAAAAATCATTCAGTGATAGGATTATGCACTCATATTAGGAGAAAGAGTATTATGCAATAGAAAAGAACAAATATTAACTGGTAAAGTCATTGCATCACTGTACCTGCTGTTAGAAGCTCTGGTTGCTGTAGAACAGTCGGTGTTTTGAGGCATGCGCTTAGGACTGCACATACTTGTTGGCTGGTCTAGCCTAAAAAATATGTTTTTTTTGTTTTGTTTTGTTTTGTTTTATAGATGTGCATAGATGTATTTAAAAGTGCAATTGGAGATCTTGGAAAATGCTAACTTTAGCCCCATAGTACTAAAAGCGGACGTCCCACCCTCCCAAATCGCCATCCAAAGTCACGCCCCCTGAACCCATGAACGCACACATATGTTGACATAAACGTTGACTATAGGACCAGACAACATTACTACAATACATTGTAACACCGAGTTGAAATGTTCATGAACATTTCTTGGTCCTACGCCTTTTACCACTTGAAGACCACTTAAATTAATGATTGCTATCGGGATGTCAAGAGACTTTCAACCAGCATAACAAAAAATGTTTCTAAAGACAATCACCTATTGCACCTTTAAATACAAAATACATTAGATTTTTTCCAAAGGCTTTAGAATAAAAAATATGTGTATTTCAAATGTGTATTTTAAATACATGTATCTGAAATGCTGCTCAGCCCTGTGCACACCAGACGGAAGTGCAGCGCCAGACGCGTCAGGTTAGGCAGTCCAAAACTATAATATAATTATCAAGCACGTTGACAAGTTTGAAGTTTGAAAGAGAAAGCACAATCTACAGTATATTATTATAGCTCTAGGTTAGCTCTTGGTTTAAGCCACAGAAAGACAAACATCCAGCTTAGGGAGACATTACATAGGTTAACAACACTTAACCAAATTTATGGCATTTACTAGTTGCCATAGCAACACTATACAGAGAAAAAGTGCGCCAAAATTCAAAAGCCTTTTGAAGATATCACTGAATATTTATTTTTCCATAGTAAAAGTACATTTCTGGCTGAAGTTTTTCATCGCAGTTTTTAGTATTCATTAAAAATGAGACAAATCTGCTATTATTTCATTCTCCAATTTGTTATTTATCAGTTTAGATAGTTTATTAATGCTTGGGAAACCATCAGACACTAACCACTTTTATATTCCACACTTTTGAGAAATGATTATTTCAAGAAATGTAAAGCATTTTGGCTTGTTTATGTGTCTTGTGTTCTATGAGAGCTGTATGTGGAGGGAGGACAGTGTTTTTTTGAATGTTTGAATGTGTTTCATCTATTTGCGCACATTGTTTTCAACTATTCTGTATAGCTGTGTTTTGCAATCATAGTTGTCCCATGCATGGTTACAATGTGTTCATTGTGAACCTCAAAATTAGACTTTTTTTTTTTTAATTCTTAAAAAACGCCATTATTTTACTTGAAAAATGTAGTCATTTTAAATTATTGACAAAATATTTTAGTTTGTTGTGTATATTTTTTTTTCATTCGATCAGACAACATTTTAAGCTGTCATATTACAACGTGTGGTCATGTTACAACGTGCCCCTCACATGTTACAATGTACCCCACCTATGGGGCATGTTGTCATTTTTCACTTCCTTTCTTTTAAGGTAAATAACCAAAAACTTACACACTGTAATTATGAAACAAAGCTACATATTTGTACTAGACAACTGTGAAAATAACGTGGATAAAAAAATTATACTCTGAACCCCACGTGGATTTACACAAACTGAGAGATTCAAAAAGTGTTAGGCTGTGCCTCACGCTCCTCTACAGTCAAAAGGTATTTGTTGCAAAAACTGACCATAAAAAAGCATTATAAAAGTATTTCAAACAAATTGTGTTGCATTCCAAGTCTTCTAAAGAAGCCATGCAATATCTTTATGCAAAGGACAGAGTAGAAGCAGAAGGTTTTAAATGCTCAAAATTATCCCGATTCCATTCACTTCTCATTCAAACAGATTCCCGAACATTAGCATGATGCAGTCGGTCACGAGACACACAAGAGCCAATGGCAATTCACAACCAATGCTGACATAAGCTTCTTTGGGTGGCAATTTAGGAATTTGTGCACAGACTGCACACAGGACAGTGGATGGATGATGGTGATAGCGTTTATTCCTCTCACAAATCAATCATTTTACCTCAGAAGACTTAGAATATTAATACTTTCTGAATAAATTGTGACTGTATCTGCCTGTTATATCCTGTGTTTTATATTGACAAATGATTAGGTTTAGGAGTAGGAGATGGGTTATGTGCTCATAAATGTGTAAATAGTGTAGCATAAATAACATTTTTATGACTGGTTACATTGAGAAATCACACCCCAACATATACTGAATGCAAAAATGGCAAAATTATTACCCAATATATAATTTATTTATGTATTATTTATAAAGGGTCTTGACCAAGATCAAAATGAGATGTGTTGGGAGTGAGAATGTGTCGGGTCGTGGTCTTTAAGTCAAATAAGACACGTCGGGTATGAAATTAAATTAGTTGTCAGATAACAAGTCTGGTGTTCTGTTAAGAACTGCAGGTGTGGGTTTACCAGACAGGACCTGTAGAGGACTCTGCCTTGTTGTCTTTGTACTTTGGAATGCTTTTTTTGTTTGTTTGTTTTTTGATTTCTTTAAATGCATTTTTTTAAATCTGGAAAGTAGCATTTTTATGTAAATTAATTGAGGCTGTCAGTTCAACATGTTAACTTAATTAATTAGTTATGAAAAAATAATGTGATTAAAATATTTAATTAGTGATATGTTATATATATATATATATATATATATATATATATATATATATATATATAGACTTGGGTATGGCAGGTTATGTTTCAGGGTTAGCTTATTTCAGAGCGATCAGCACATGCGTGACCTACTGCCAAGACTCCAGTGGGAGTCTCACACATCATGGATCTGTATTTTCTATAATGTATTTTCATAATAAAAATACATATTGGACATGACTTATTACATAATTAGAATCAAACAAACAATATAAATCTTATTCTCAAGGATTAAAGATTAAACGAAAAAAAAAATGCACAAGCACTAATTAGGTGGCGATATAACCACAGTGGCGATTTCTTTAAGACTGCAAGGGAAGCTCAGCTTCCCCTATAATGTCACAAAATTAATGGTCAAATTATGTACTATTGTATTAACATTTTATTGACTAAAAATGCGTTAGAAAACGTTCATCTCAAAGACGAGTTCGTTCAGAATCAGTTAGATATAGCAGGTCGGCTGACTTGATTTTCTTCTCATACATTCCCGTAGCGTCACAGTGCATTTCCCCGTTGAAGCCCAGCGTCCATTGACTTCAATGCGGCTGCTTTGAACGTTTTTTTTTCAGTGCTTTGAAACTAGACGGTCATTGGATAAACGCTGCGATTATGTCCCGCCCACGGACGCTCAGCGTCTCTGGGGGTGAATGAGGAGCAAATGAGGAGTGGGCTGGCCTGGACTCCGAGCTTCTGCGTGATGATTGGAGGGTCTGTCGAAAGATTGCATCTCCTTTTGACTGACAGCGATTTTGTACTATAAGGAATCGCTGAAGCTATTCGCGCTCAGTCCCATCGCGGATTTCTCAAGTTGAGTCGAAATAAAAACTGCTGCAACCTATTTCTTTATATTTGCTTGGCGAAATTGCTTGATTTTCATCATACATATCACACAATTATACACCACATTCCTTGTTTCACTTTTACAGAGTTTAATATTTTTTTAGATCGTTCATTCATTCATTCATGTTAATATTTAATGTAGTAATCAGTATATATATATAGATTACTACATTACTAGATTGTTTGCACTTGTGACTTACTTATGACAATAAGGCACATTCTTGTGAATAAATAAATAGACAATTTTATGATGTAGGCCGAAAATGAGCTTCCCCTATTTGACAGACCAGTAGCCGCCACTGGCACTAAGGTATGCAAATGACCTACTGAACGATAGAAGAAGAAAGTAGTAGTATGGCACGCTTTATTTTAGCATCTTTTTCCATAGTGACTCGTTGAATTGTCGCTATGTTGAGAATGTCTTGCGTGTTAACCAGGAACATACTATGAGTTGAATGAACTTACTCTTGGACGCATTTTTGGAACCAGCATACGTCGAGTAAGCAAGCTGGATTAATCAACCAAGAGTTCAGGGTTTAGCAGATGGTAAATTAACCTTGCTTTCTGGAATAAACCCCAGCAGCGAGAGCTATATGATACGAGTGCTGATTTTGTTCCGATCTATCACAAGCTTAAATTTATTTTAAAGTGATTTTATACAACAATTCAGTAAATAAGTGGTTAATATAGTGCTATATTTTAAACATTATATTATGTGTTGCTCAATTTTGCTGAGAACATATTACCTTTGAAGCCACAGCAGAATTGTTGAGCGTCTCCCGAGCAACACAGCAGTGTTTAGTTTCTGAATTAATCCACGTTTTAAAGAATCGTGTAATGACTCATTAAAACATTTACCGCCACCTGCTGACAGATTTAGTTTTCTTATTTAGAGTATCATTGTCATTGTCTGTCATCATTTACTCACCCTCATGTTGTTTCAAACCTTTCTTTTGTGGAACATAAAAGGAAAAATATTTCGAAGACTGTTGGTAACAAAGCTGTTTTGGTTACCAATGACTTTAATTGTATTAACAAAATATACTGAGATGTTTCTCAAATTGTCTTCTTTTATGTTCCATAGTTCACGTTAGGCTATTGCAACCAAAATATTTATGTGTAATACATTTTATGCTGAATCAAATAAAATAGTTCCTTCTAAAGCTACAATTTGTAATGTCTACTTGCTACTTTCGCATTTAGCACAAAAATAGCTTTAAATAATCTTGTGGGTATTTTCACAGTCAAATTGATTTTGTGATTAATATGCAATTAATGTGACTGATACTGTGTGCGTTACACTGGCTTCCACCTTCTAGCCATGCTCTTCCGTTAAAAAGAGGTGCAACAGTCCAGATTTCCAAGAAATAAACTTTAATCCGGTTGATGGGGTTTCTGGTCTCGTGTTGCAGAGTGGTGTGCGTCTGTAGCTCCCTGGAGTTTCGTTTTTCTGAAGAAATCTCTATTTTACTATTACTTTCTGTTGTTTAAAGTGATAAAATATAGCTTTTTCCCACCAGATTTCTGATATTATCCATCAAACTAATCCGATCTTTCGCTTTTATTCTATAACCACGAGTGCAACGCCGTGCTGTGCGTTAGCGTTTCGTTTGCCGTTGTTGCTTTCTCTCCCTGCTTTTTCTTCACAAGTTCATCAAACAACAGTGGTGAGTTGAAATCGTTCTACAACTACGGTGAGTAATGGCTTCTTCTCCTTTTCTGGTAACCTGCACCACCTGTCATATGCATAGTTTATCAATCTCTGTCAGCAGCGAGGGATTCACATGTGATAAATGCAGGGAAATAGTTAGGCTGACAGAGAAGATTTATGTGAGGGCCTCAGATACGGCTTTGGATGCGACTAGCTCAGGAAGTCTCGTACATTGTTCGGTTCCGGTAACTTTGCCTTTGCAGCAGGGCAACTGGGTGACTGTGAGACGGCATAGTCGCGGGTCAAAACACCGCTCTTCCGTTCCGATCAGAACATCAAACAGGTTCTCCCCACTCAGTGGCGCACCCACTGAGACACCTGATCAAAGTGCTCTAGTTATTGGCGATTCTATTGTACGGAACGTGAAAATAGAGACACCAGCCACCATAGTCCAATGTTTACCGGGAGCCAGAGTGCCTGACATCTTGGCAAATTTAAAAGTGCTGGCTAATGCTAAACGTAAATTCAGTAAGATCGTTATTCACGTCGGCATAAATGATGTTCGACTTCGCCAGTCGGAGATCACTAAAAATAATGTTAAAGAGGTGTGTGAACTTGCAAGTACAATGTCAGACACTAATTTGCTCTGGTCCCCTCCCTGCGTATCGTGGTGACGAGATACATAGCAGACTGTCGTCACTAAATGGCTGGATGTCTAAGTGGTGCCCGCAGAATAACATAGGTTTCATAGACAATTGGACAATTGGGAAGTTTTTGGGGCAGACCTGACCTGTTGAAAAGAGATGGTCTTCATCCCTCCAGGGGTGGTGCCGCTCTTCTCTCTAGTAATATGGCATATAGTCTTAGAGTTTGCACTTGACTAACTGGGGCCCAGGTCAGGAAGCAGACAGACTGGCTAATCCGACCGTCTGCTAGCCGCCTCACGTCACCAAAATCAGTTATTTCGGACGCTCAGCGTCTCTGGGGGTGAATGAGGAGCAAATGAGGAGTGGGCTGGCCTGGACTCCGAGCTTCTGCGTGATGATTGGAGGGTCTGTCGAAAGATTGCATCTCCTTTTGACTGACAGCGATTTTGTACTATAAGGAATCGCTGAAGCTATTCGCGCTCAGTCCCATCGCGGATTTCTCAAGTTGAGTCGAAATAAAAACTGCTGCAACCTATTTCTTTATATTTGCTTGGCGAAATTGCTTGATTTTCATCATACATATCACACAATTATACACCACATTCCTTGTTTCACTTTTACAGAGTTTAATATTTTTTTAGATCGTTCATTCATTCATTCATGTTAATATTTAATGTAGTAATCAGTATATATATATAGATTACTACATTACTAGATTGTTTGCACTTGTGACTTACTTATGACAATAAGGCACATTCTTGTGAATAAATAAATAGACAATTTTATGATGTAGGCCGAAAATGAGCTTCCCTATTTGACAGACCAGTAGCCGCCACTGGCACTAAGGTATGCAAATGACCTACTTAGAGTTAGACTTTAACATCCATGAACGATAGAAGAAGAAAGTAGTAGTATGGCACGCTTTATTTTAGCATCTTTTTCCATAGTGACTCGTTGAATTGTCGCTATGTTGAGAATGTCTTGCGTGTTAACCAGGAACATACTATGAGTTGAATGAACTTACTCTTGGACGCATTTTTGGAACCAGCATACGTCGAGTAAGCAAGCTGGATTAATCAACCAAGAGTTCAGGGTTTAGCAGATGGTAAATTAACCTTGCTTTCTGGAATAAACCCCAGCAGCGAGAGCTATATGATACGAGTGCTGATTTTGTTCCGATCTATCACAAGCTTAAATTTATTTTAAAGTGATTTTATACAACAATTCAGTAAATAAGTGGTTAATATAGTGCTATATTTTAAACATTATATTATGTGTTGCTCAATTTTGCTGAGAACATATTACCTTTGAAGCCACAGCAGAATTGTTGAGCGTCTCCCGAGCAACACAGCAGTGTTTAGTTTCTGAATTAATCCACGTTTTAAAGAATCGTGTAATGACTCATTAAAACATTTACCGCCACCTGCTGACAGATTTAGTTTTCTTATTTAGAGTATCATTGTCATTGTCTGTCATCATTTACTCACCCTCATGTTGTTTCAAACCTTTCTTTTGTGGAACATAAAAGGAAAAATATTTCGAAGACTGTTGGTAACAAAGCTGTTTTGGTTACCAATGACTTTAATTGTATTAACAAAATATACTGAGATGTTTCTCAAATTGTCTTCTTTTATGTTCCATAGTTCACGTTAGGCTATTGCAACCAAAATATTTATGTGTAATACATTTTATGCTGAATCAAATAAAATAGTTCCTTCTAAAGCTACAATTTGTAATGTCTACTTGCTACTTTCGCATTTAGCACAAAAATAGCTTTAAATAATCTTGTGGGTATTTTCACAGTCAAATTGATTTTGTGATTAATATGCAATTAATGTGACTGATACTGTGTGCGTTACACTGGCTTCCACCTTCTAGCCATGCTCTTCCGTTAAAAAGAGGTGCAACAGTCCAGATTTCCAAGAAATAAACTTTAATCCGGTTGATGGGGGTTTCTGGTCTCGTGTTGCAGAGTGGTGTGCGTCTGTAGCTCCCTGGAGTTTCGTTTTTCTGAAGAAATCTCTATTTTACTATTACTTTCTGTTGTTTAAAGTGATAAAATATAGCTTTTTCCCACCAGATTTCTGATATTATCCATCAAACTAATCCGATCTTTCGCTTTTATTCTATAACCACGAGTGCAACGCCGTGCTGTGCGTTAGCGTTTCGTTTGCCGTTGTTGCTTTCTCTCCCTGCTTTTTCTTCACAAGTTCATCAAACAACAGTGGTGAGTTGAAATCGTTCTACAACTACGGTGAGTAATGGCTTCTTCTCCTTTTCTGGTAACCTGCACCACCTGTCATATGCATAGTTTATCAATCTCTGTCAGCAGCGAGGGATTCACATGTGATAAATGCAGGGAAATAGTTAGGCTGACAGAGAAGATTTATGTGAGGGCCTCAGATACGGCTTTGGATGCGACTAGCTCAGGAAGTCTCGTACATTGTTCGGTTCCGGTAACTTTGCCTTTGCAGCAGGGCAACTGGGTGACTGTGAGACGGCATAGTCGCGGGTCAAAACACCGCTCTTCCGTTCCGATCAGAACATCAAACAGGTTCTCCCCACTCAGTGGCGCACCCACTGAGACACCTGATCAAAGTGCTCTAGTTATTGGCGATTCTATTGTACGGAACGTGAAAATAGAGACACCAGCCACCATAGTCCAATGTTTACCGGGAGCCAGAGTGCCTGACATCTTGGCAAATTTAAAAGTGCTGGCTAATGCTAAACGTAAATTCAGTAAGATCGTTATTCACGTCGGCATAAATGATGTTCGACTTCGCCAGTCGGAGATCACTAAAAATAATGTTAAAGAGGTGTGTGAACTTGCAAGTACAATGTCAGACACTAATTTGCTCTGGTCCCCTCCCTGCGTATCGTGGTGACGAGATACATAGCAGACTGTCGTCACTAAATGGCTGGATGTCTAAGTGGTGCCCGCAGAATAACATAGGTTTCATAGACAATTGGACAATTGGGAAGTTTTTGGGGCAGACCTGACCTGTTGAAAAGAGATGGTCTTCATCCCTCCAGGGGTGGTGCCGCTCTTCTCTCTAGTAATATGGCATATAGTCTTAGAGTTTGCACTTGACTAACTGGGGCCCAGGTCAGGAAGCAGACAGACTGGCTAATCCGACCGTCTGCTAGCCGCCTCACGTCACCAAAGTCAGTTAATTCTCAGCACATAGAGACCCTTTCACCTAGATATCATGCTATAGAGACTGTGCCTGTTCCCCGAGCTAGACAATACAAAAGACGTCCAAACCAATTTAAGAGCAACAATCTAATCAACTTTCAACAAATAAAAAATGTACATAATACAGAGAAACAATTGATAAAACTTGGCCTTTTGAATATCAGGTCCCTCTCTACAAAAGCGCTTTTTGTAAATGATATGATCATTGATCATAACCTAGATGTGCTATGTTTGACAGAAACCTGGCTAAAACCAGATGATTACATTATCTTAAACGAGTCTACCCCTCATGATTACTGTTATAAACACGAGCCACGTCTAAAAGGTAAAGGGGGAGGTGTTTCTACAATTTATAGCAATATTTTCAGTGTTTCTCAGAGAGCGGGCTTCAAGTATAACTCGTTTGAAGTAATGGCGCTTCATGTAACATTATCCAGAGAAACAAGTGTTAATGATAAATCCCCCATGACGTTTGTACTTGCTACTGTACACAGGCCACCAGGGCACCATACAGATTTTCTTAAAGAATTCGCTGATTTTATATCTGAGCTGGTGTTAGCTACAGATAAGGTCTTAATAGTCGGTGACTTTAACATCCATGTCGATAATGAAATCGATGCACTGGGAGCAGCATTTACAGACATTTTAAATTCTATTGGAGTTAGACAACACATGTCAGGTCCCACTCATTGTCGAAATCATACTCTAGACTTAATACTGTCACAAGGAATTGATGTCAATGCCGTTGAGATTCTGCAGCAAAGTGATGATATCTCTGATCATTATCTAGTCTTGTGTATACTCCAGATAAATAAAACTGTAAATTCAACTCCTTATTACAAGTATGGTAGAACCATCACTTCTACTACAAAAGACTGCTTTCTGAGTAATCTTCCTGACTTATCTGAATTCCTCAGCATGTCCAATAGCTCAGAAAAACTTGATGATGTAACAGAAACTATTGACTCTCTCTTTTCCAGGACTCTAGATACGGTCGCTCCTCTGCGCCTAAGAAAGATTAAGGAAAACAGTCCGACCCCGTGGTATAACAAGCACACTCGCGCCCTAAAGAGAGCAGCCCGGAAAATGGAGCGCAGCTGGAGGAAAACAAAATTAGAGGTTTTTCGTACTGCTTGGCGTGAATGTACCGGGTACCCTATCATATAGAAAAGCGTTAAAATCGGCAAGATCTGATTACTTTTCAACTCTTTTAGAAGATAACAAACATAACCCTAGGTATTTATTCAATACAGTGGTTAAGTTAACAAAAAATAAAGAAGCAACAGGCACTGACTATGCCTATCAGCATAGCAGTAATGACTTTATGAACTACTTTACTTCCAAGATCGATACTATTAGAGACAAAATTGTCACCATGCAGCCGTTAATTACAGACGGCTATCGCATCAGATAGTGTCCTATAGATCTCCTGGGGAACAATTCCACTCATTCTCTACTATAGGTCAGGATGAATTGTATAAACTTGTTCAAGCATCTAAACCAACAACTTGTATGCTAGACCCTATTCCATCTAGGCTACTAAAAGACTTGCTTCCAGATCTCATAGATCCTCTGCTAAATATTATTAATTCATCACTGTCATTAGGATATGTCCCCAAAACCTTCAAACTGGCTGCTATTAAGCCTCTCATTAAAAAACCACAACTTGACCCCAACAAATTAATTAATTACAGACCTATCTCGAATCTCCCATTTCTGTCGAAGATATTAGAAAAGGTTGTATCCTCACAATTATCTTCCTTCCTACAGAAAAATGATATCTATGAGGATTTCCAGTCAGGTTTTAGACCGTACCATAGTACTGAGACTGCTCTTATTAGAGTTACAAATTATCTGCTCTTATCATCCGATCGTGGTTGTATCTCTCTGTTAGTGCTACTGGATCTTAGTGCTGCGTTCGATACGGTTGACCACAACATTCTCTTGAACAGACTTGAAAATTATGTTGGCATTAGTGGTAGTGAATTGGCATGGTTCAAATCGTACTTATCTGACCGCTATCAATTTGTGGCAGTAAATGAAGAAGTATCATATCGATTACAAGTGCAGTATGGAGTACCGCAAGGCTCAGTGCTAGGGCCATTACTTTTTATGCTTTACATGTTACCCTTGGGTGATATCATCTGGAAATATGGTGTTACCAATTTGATAAACTAACTGATTGTGTAGTTGAGTTAAAAAATTGGATGACAAGTAATTTCTTACTGCTAAATTCTGAAAAAAACAGAGGTGTTAATTATTGGACCTAAAACCTCAGCGTGTAATAACCTAAAACACTGTGTAATACTTGATGGCTGCTCTGTCAATTCTTCGTCATCAGTTAGGAACTTGAGTGTGCTATTTGATGGCAGTCTTTCCTTTGAAAACCACATCTCTAGTATTGCTAAACTGCATTTTTCCATCTCAAAAATATATCTAAATTATGACCTATGCTCTCAATGTCAAATGCTGAAACATTAATTCATGCGTTTATAACCTCAAGATTAGATTATTGTAATGCTTTATTGGGTGGTTGTTCTGCTCGCTTAATCAACAAACTCCAGCTGGTCCAAAATGCAGCAGCTAGAGTTCTTACTAGAACCAAAAAGTATGATCATATTAGCCCGGTTCTGTCAACACTGCACTGGCTCCCTATTAAACATCATATAGATTTTAAAATCTTGCTTATTACTTAAAAATCCCTGAATGGTTTAGCTCCTCGGTACCTGACCAAGCTCTTATCGCATTATAGTCCCTCATGTCCGCTGCGTTCTCAAAACTCTGGCAATTTGATAATACCTAGAATATCCAAATCAACCATGGGCGGCAGATCATTTTCTTATTTAGCACCCAAACTTTGGAACAATCTACCCAACACTGTTCGGGATGCAGACACACTCTGTCAGTTTAAATCTAGATTAAAGACACATCTCTTTAACCTTGCTTACACATAACACATTAACACATTTCTATAATTCAAATCCGTTAAAGGATTGTTAGGCTGCACTAATTAGGTCAACCGGAACCGGGAACACTTCCCATAACACCCGATGTACTCAGTGCATCGTCAGAAGAATGGCATCTACGCTAATATTAGTCTGTTTCTTTCTTATTCCGAGGTCACCTTAACCATCAGATCCAGTCCGTATCCAGATCAGATGGTCATTGCAGTCCTCCGGATCCAGTCCGTACCTAGCCCAGACGGTGGATCAGCACCTAGAGATGACCTCTACAGCACTGAATGTCAGCGGAGACCACATCGACTAGATGAGCCCCAGAGACGGATGCCCCAGTGAAGACCTCGTCACCTAAACGGCTATCGGCACAGGACCACGGGACCTGGTGAGTCCTCTGTGTCTGGCCAGAGGAGAACTGGCCCCCCGACTGAGCCTGGTTTCTCCCAAGGTTTTTTTCTCCATTTGTCACCGATGGAGTTTTGGTTCCTTGCCGCTGTCGCCTCTGGCTTGCTTAGTTGGGGACACTTTATCTTCACTTTATCTTCACACAATATTGTATTTTATTTTGTTGTATTTGATTAACTGCCTTAACCTGAAAATTGAGTGTTTACTGTTGCCCTTTGCCTTGTTTATGTACTATTTCCTATTTAATACTGTACAGCCGCCTTGTCACAATTCTGTATTGTTAAAGGCGGTATATAAATAAAGGTGATTTGATTTGATTTACTTTGATTTGATGGAAGTACAAATTTTACAGGGATTTATGCGTTTGTGTGGTTTCCTATAAATAAATGTAGAAAATACAGAAAGTTACAAACTATTTAACATCACTGAATTAAATTGTGTACATTTTCACATAAACAAGTGGCATTTCTAATCAATATACATCGTACAGCAGGGGGAATGATGACGCGGTTATAATAAAACTGCGCTCTTAAAAATGGCGGCATTAATGTGTCATATATGACACTTATATATAAACACCACAATCCCCACTTACTAACTCACAAATCAAGTGATATAAAGTTGCCGAAATAAAGTAGATGCAAACACCAACCAGAACTGAATTCAACATTAGCTCGATAAGCTTAAATGATATTGTAATGAACGCTATTGCAGCAGGGAAGCTGCTGAGTCATTTACATAAGTATTAGGCGTGTAACGATAACACTTTGAAGCGAAATAATCGTAATGATTCAAGCATTAACACTTATAGATCACTTACTTGTCAATAACTTACACAATAGGCACAAATTATAATCATCACCAGAAACAATCTTCACTCCGTCTCAAACGCACACAATCTGAGCTAGTATGACGCTAACAAAATAAGGTAGCGATAGACCACACCCGATCGTTTACTGGCAGTTCCATACTGCCACCTGCTGGTGCATTTGTGTAATTTAGAGAACTTTGTACAATTAATTAGATTAATTAATCAGCACATCATGTAATTAATTAGATTAAAAATTTTAATTGACTGACAGCCCTAAAATTAATTATTACTTAAGATGTTATGTGTAATGTTAATGGGCTTTTTGGGCAGAATAAACCATAGCTATATTGAAATCCTTAAGATGGCTGTGCATGCTGCACACTGATGACACAGGTAATTAACCAAAAACACACACACAAAATATGTCTTTATGTACGTAAATATGCAGGAAACATGAACATAAATCTGCTTATGAAGTTATGAGCATACATATATATACAGTGTACTTACATTCATACTAAACACATTTGTTATTTGTCTGAAGGAACATATTTGATTCACTTATGATAACTGGAAGGGAGAGAATTAAGAAATTTATAAGATTTGCATTATTCTATAATATAGCCCATTATATTCTGCACACTGTATAGATAGGCTACCTCATGTCTGTGACAGTTATAGAATTCCATAATTTTATATATATATATATATATATATATATAAAATTATGGAACTTTTGAACATTATATATATATATATATATATATATATATATATATATATATACATACATACATACAGGTCCTTCTCAAAAAATTAGCATATTGTGATAAAGTTCATTATTTTCTGTAATGTACTGATAAACATTAGACTTTCATATATTTTAGATTCATTACACACAACTGAAGTAGTTCAAGCCTTTTATTGTTTTAATATTGATGATTTTGGCATACAGCTCATGAAAACCCAAAATTCCTATCTCAAAAAATTAGCATATCATGAAAAGGTTCTCCAAACGAGCTATTAACCTAATCATCTGAATCAACTAATTAACTCTAAACACCTGCAAAAGATTCCTGAGGCTTTTAAAAACTCCCAGCCTGGTTCATTACTCAAAACTGCAATCATGGGTAAGACCTGACTGCTGTCCAGAAGGCCATCATTGACACCCTCAAGCAAGAGGGTAAGACACAGAAAGAAATTTCTGAACGAATAGGCTGTTCCCAGAGTGCTGTATCAAGGCACCTCAGTGGGAAGTCTGTGGGAAGGAAAAAGTGTGGCAGAAAACGCTGCACAACGAGAAGAGGTGACCGGACCCTGAGGAAGATTGTGGAGAAGGACCGATTCCAGACCTTGGGGGACCTGCGAAAGCAGTGAACTGAGTCTGGAGTAGAAACATCCAGAGCAACCGTATACAGGCGTGTGCAGGAAATGGGCTACAGGTGCCGCATTCCCCAGGTCAAGCCACTTTTGAACCAGAAACAGCGGCAGAAGCGCCTGACCTGGGCTACAGAGAAGCAGCACTGGACTGTTGTTCAGTGGTCCAAAGTACTTTTTTCGGATGAAAGCAAATTTTGGAGGAAGACTGGGGAGAGGGAAATGCCAAAATGCCTGAAGTCCAGTGTCAAGTACCCACAGTCAGTGATGGTCTGGGGTGCCATGTCAGCTGCTGGTGTTGGTCCACTGTGTTTTATCAAGGGCAGGGTCAATGCAGCTAGCTATCAGGAGATTTTGGAGCACTTCATGCTTCCATCTGCTGAAAAGCTTTATGGAGATGAAGATTTCATTTTTCAGCACGACCTGGCACCTGCTCACAGTGCCAAAACCACTGGTAAATGGTTTACTGACCATGGTATTACTGTGCTCAATTGGCCTGCCAACTCTCCTGACCTGAACCCCATAGAGAATCTGTGGGATATTGTGAAGAGAAAGTTGAGAGACGCAAGACCCAACACTCTGGATGAGCTTAAGGCCGCTATCGAAGCATCCTGGGCCTCCATAACACCTCAGCAGTGCCACAGGCTGATTGCCTCCATGCCACGCCGCATTGAAGCAGTCATTTCTGCAAAAGGATTCCCGACCAAGTATTGAGTGCATAACTGAACATAATTATTTGAAGGTTGACTTTTTTTGTATTAAAAACACTTTTCTTTTATTGGTCGGATGAAATATGCTAATTTTTTGAGATAGGAATTTTGGGTTTTCATGAGCTGTATGCCAAAATCATCAATATTAAAACAATAAAAGGCTTGAACTACTTCAGTTGTGTGTAATGAATCTAAAATATATGAAAGTCTAATGTTTATCAGTACATTACAGAAAATAATGAACTTTATCACAATATGCTAATTTTTTGAGAAGGACCTGTATATATAATGCATAATTTAAGTTGCTCGACTTAGCTGATTTGAAGGGTGGGCCAGACAGAGCACTGAGCACTAACGGCATATACTGTATATAAGTCCTGTATATACTGGCATCAGGCGATTGGAGGGGTGGTATTATGTGGATTCAGCCATCTCACGCGCCAAAGACAACTCGTTATTGGGGGTGTTTACCCAATGGGCGACCTTCAAATGTCATGAGAGGCAGTGATAGCGGCCACATAGACTTTTAGCGGTGAGGGAGAGCTGCCCACATCCAGGCATTCCTGCGGAAAGATCAAAATAGCAGGGATATCACAACTCGCCGGGTCCTCATGACTGCTAACACACCAGTTCGCAAACACTTTCCACTTCACAGTGTATAGGCGCCTTGTCCAAGGGGCCTAAGCTCCAATATCATGTGCAGCACTCCCTATAAAACGATCAGCTGGTTCACTTCACGTTGACTTGCCATACATGTAGGTCCCACAGCTTTAGTTTGGGGTGCCAGATGGTGCCCCTTGCCTGGTATGGTAGGTCCCACCTCAGCAGGGTCTGCTGTAAGTTTACCTACTCAGGGAACCACAACTGGTTGGGTCATTTTGGCGCTATCAGCAGCAGAGCATCCATCTATTCCCTGATCTTTTGCGGAGTTAGTGGCATTACTGTATTTTGACTGGAGGGAATGCATTTTTCCATCCCTTGAGCAAGTGGCTTAACAGCAGGTCCCCTATCAAGTTAACGGTTGTTAGCGTGAAGAATAACAGGCAGTGGGCATTCTCCTCTGAAAGGAAGAGGTCGATTTCCGCTTCGCCAAAGAGGTTACTGATCACCTTCACTGTTTGAGAACGTAGTCTCCACTCTCTATGTATAATGCCCTCCCTGGACAGCATGCTAATTCAAACTACCCAGTACGTGCACTGCTCAAATCGTGAGGAGTGTTTGATCCATGCAAAAGAGCAAGCAGCCTACCAAGCATTGCAGGGCACATGAGTTCATAGGCAGTTTGTGGCAGTTCATATGCCGGCGTTTCTGGTCGCTTGTTCACATACCAAACACTGGTCTAATATCGCAGAGGGCTCCGCAGCCTGACAGTGACGCATCCGTAGTAACAACTATTGCTGCCTATAGTGGCACCCTGTTCGTACATGGCTAAGCCGGGATAAGAGGATGCTTGAATTATGTGAATGAGGGTCTGTGAAACTCTATAAACCTCCTCTCATAGACAGCACTGTCAGCAACAGGGTTATTTTCCTGCCAACTTTAGGTCCCGGCTTGGGGGAGAGTGGAGTGGACAATTCGAAAACTGGGCCTGCATGGCTTGCCACTGAATTCCTTAGGGCCTCGGTTACTGGAGGGTAGACAAACTCGGACAGCAATGCATTTGTATGGGGGCTGGACAGGCAGAAAGGAAATTAATGTTTATTCTGAAGGAGACATGGGAGGTTTAGGTGAACAAGGGGGATGCGGGAATTGACGTGTTACAGGCCCATCAACTAAACTTTCTGTCCTATGCTGCCATGCCTTCTGTCTCTGTGGCTCAGTGGCTGAGGTGAAGAAGTGAACGGACAGCCTATCTGTACAATATGAATATGTTATATTCCCCAGAACGCTACGGGGATAACAATCCAGGCACCTTCTACTGAAGAGAGTACCTTTAACGGTGAGCAATAAGAAGCTTTTTGCATCGCTAAGTGAAGGAGAAAGATTCTAAGGTATATTGAGACTCGACATCACCTATATAGCGGCTGAGCCCACCAATCAGATGAATGCTTAAACACCATTGGTATTGCAGAGCAATAGAGTGATTCAATCAGGCTTCAGCATCTTAGAGGGATTTCCCATATATAGACTCAATAACGGAAACTCTAACCCTACTCCCTCATCCTGACAGACGGCAAATCATGAAGACCTTTCTTCACCCCCCTACCTTCCCATTCCCTAACCTTTTGCCATGTCCAATGGCCAGTCTTTGTAAGAGCTTGCAAACAATGCAAACATGCCGACTCGTGATGCCGCAGCAACTGAAGGAGTTTCTCAGTGTGGATTTCACTCGATATCTGGGTGCATTTAGACTCTTTGTTGGGAAAATCAATGGTATATAATTTGGTTTAAGCCTACGCCAAACCATTGCCACCTGTAAGCTTTTTCAGTAGCTGTGGTCATCATAAGAGTATTTTATTTTTCGAGTTGTGTATTCCGAGTTGTGTTGTGGTGGAAATAGCATAGCTCAGTGTTAGTAGCTCAATGAGCGCAACCATTGTACGTAATCAAAATAATGGCGCCCCCATATTCCAAAATATGTATATAACAATGTGGATTTTTTTAAATAACTTAAATCTTTCATGGGTTTTCTACTACATATTTCAGTAAGAGACATCATTTACGTTATATTAATCCATAAAAGTCAATACCTCATTGCTATGGATGACGTCAGCAAGTAAATGATCAGCTAATTGTCAGCCTCTTACATGTGTGCTTCTCGTAAAAGACCGTGTGCAACCGTAAAAGAAAACCAAACTGAATGCAAGAACAGCTGTTACTTCTTGCCCCACTTGTTAATGACAACAAGGATATAATTAAAGGAAAATTTGGAGCTGGCGATACTTTGCGCTATTTGCTATGGTATTGAAAACCTTTTGCAACCTCTTGACTGGACCAGTCTGTACAAATCACAGATGTTTAGGCAGCAATGGGAGATGTAAGAATCCCTGCAAATTAGGGGTTGCACTGACTAGTCGACTAATCGATTAGTCAACTTTACCACTCTGCCATGATGCTTTAAGCTTGATGTCGACTAGTCATTGGTCCCATAGAGGGCGCAACAGGATAAGAAATTCACATTTATGCTCTGTTTCGAAACAGTTAAAATAACAAATAAATTCAGACTTCGAAAGCATGTGTGATTATACAATATGGATGCTTGAAATTAACGCAAGAATGCATGTTTTAAGCAGCTTATTGTGCAGTAAAGTTAATCGCCCTTCTAATCTAATTCGCTGCTGCGTTGTAACGTGCACACACATACAGGCAGATTTGGCTACAGACAGTAGCTTGTACATTACACACATTGCGTGCACTGCAATAGTGCGGTGCAGAAATGTATTGTTAGAAACGGAAAAGTTCTAGCATATATTTCTTAGTAATTAAAACCCACAGCTTTGCAAACATACATTTTTAATATAACCTTCAGGTTCAGTGTAGACAAACTAACTTGAATTATTACATTTTGTGGTTTGTATTTTCTGAAAATATCTTGCATCCAATCTAGATTTGTGATTTACAACCGATGGCCTTTTGGAGACTTTTTGAACCTGCATTCCACAACAGTGTTTGTGTGACCAGAGCAAGGACAGCTACAAGGAGTTACGCTGGAATAACAAGCAATGCAAATATAAAGATTGTGACAGAAAAAGAAAATGTTATTTATATTTATTGTTCTTTCTTGATGCACACGTTACAGGCATTATATGTGTCATAATTATTACAAATTTATTTTGACAGTTTCAGTCTCTGCAGCCCATCAATGAGTTCTTCTTCTTCATGGTCCACCTTTCAGTCTTTCTTCCACAGAGAGATCTGGCCTTACACAATACCTTTGGGATGGATTAATTTGTTTTTATTTGTACAGACTTTAATATAAAATGTATATTGAATATAATGTAAATGTAAATATATATAACTTCAGTACTGTTTCTTGCTCGCCACTGTAAGGTCTGATAGGTCAGGCAGACACCACTATAAAGTGTTCTCCTGAGATAGCAAAAAAAACAAAACAAGCTAGGGTAAATTGACAACAAAGTTGCATACATTATGAATAATGTTATATTTACTTGTGTTTTGTCTTTTTTCTGCAAGCCCTAATTATATAGGCATCTTATATATTATGTATATACCAAGATTTATAAAGATAATGTACGTAACAATTTTAGACTGATACATTTTCAGTCTACCTTTATTATCTTGGTGAGTTTCTTTTCTTTCTGTCTTGCAAACTAGACAACCATCCCACTGACAGGACCTGGCTTGACTCCCTAGGTATACCAAAGGGGCATGTTAATGTTATTAATCAAAATGTATTATTTATATATGCCATTCAGTGAAGTATTTGATAACTTAAATTTACCTTTGTTCTCGGTTTATACCAGCTCTGCTCCATTTCAGTGCAGTTATGTACAGGAGGAACTGCCAGTTCTGAAAAGTGTGCTGTCTGGTACAGTGCTGAAACAATATAGATGCACGCTGCTGTCCCTGCTACACAAGAACAACATGCTGGAAGTCCTTTAAAATGATCTGTGAAGATAATTAAATTCAGTTACATATTTAATTGACTTCAGATACAATTGAATTACTTTCAGGTGCACTTTAAATTGCTAGACTGTAAATGAAAACGTTTTAATTTAAATCATAAAGAATTAATAATCTTTAATATTACAAATAAACACACAATACACTGTAAAAAGTGTTCAGTAATATTTAATAGAATGTCCCTATCCCGTCATCATTTCTGATCTTGTTTGCTTTTTACTGGACAGCTTTGCTATGTTTTTTGTGTTAGGAGAACTGCTGCTATAAATGATCACAATATGCTTCAGATTACAGATAATAAAATAATTAAAAATAACATAAGTATGAACTATCAGAATGGCCGTCGGTCCGCTCACCACCAGATGTCACTCTCACTCTTCCACATCACACAGACTGTTGCACTGCACCCCGGACTACTACTCCCATCACCCATTGCGCTGATTGCGTCAACACCTGTGGCCAATCAGGCGCCCTATATAAACCCCGGACTTTTCCCCTGTTACTGATGGAGTATTGTGGTTATTGTTGTGGTTATTGCATTGTGTATCGCGTTCCCTAGTTCCCTAGTTCCTTTCTCACCTGGCCTTCTCGTTACGTCTGTCTCGCCGCCTGCCTTTGGACTTCTCGCTTGTTTGTTTGGACTACCCCTTGCCTTGCCCCCATTCGCATTATATTCGCCACAGATCGACACTCGCCTGCTACATGGACTATCCCCACGTCTCACCTTTCTTACACCTCTTTGCTGTTGTTCTGACCCTGCCTGTTTGCACCATGTCTCTGTCTCGTCCTATGAATAAAAGCTCGCTCGGAGCGCCGAAAACGGCGCACCGTCACATCACAGCTGCCACCCCTGAGCCAAGCAAAGTTACAGCTGTATTTCCCGAGTCAAGTCAAGTTACAGCTGTATTTCCCGAGTCAAGTCAAGTTACAGCTGTGTTTCCAGAGTCAAGTCAAGTTACAGCTGTGTTTCCTGAGCCAAGTCAAGTCAGAGCTGCCGTTCCTGAATCAAGCAAGGTCACAGCTGCCGTTCCTGAGTCAAGCAAGGTCACAGCTGCCGTTCCTGAGTCAAGCAAGGTCACAGCAGTCGTTCCTGAGTCAAGCAAGGTGACAGCTGCTGTTCCTGAGTCAAGCAAAGTCACAGCAGTCGTTCCTGAGTCAAGCAAAGTCAAGGCTGTCACTACTGAACCAAGTCAAGTCACTTCTGATCTCCATGAACCAAGTAAAGTCACAGTCGATCTTCACGAGCCAAGTCAAGTCACCGCTGGTCTTCACAAGCCAAGTCAAGTTACCGCTGGTCTTCACGAGACAAGTCAAGTTACCGCTGGCCTTCACGAGCCAAGTCAAGTCACTGCTGGTCTTCACAAGCCAAGTCAAGTCACAGCTGACCTCCACGAACCAAGTCAAGCCACAGCCGATCTCCACAAACCAAGTTAAGCCACAACTGATCTCCATGAGCCTAGTCAAGTCACAGTTGATCTTCATGAGCCAAGTCAAGTGATTGCTGTTGTTCCAGAGTCAAGTCACGTCCCGTCTGGTCATCCAGAGTCAAGTCACGTTCCGGCTGGTCGTCCAGAGTCAAGTCACATCCCGTCTGACACCCCAGAGCCTTGCCATGTCTCGTCTGACACCCCAGAGCCTTGCCATGTCTTGTCTGACACCCCAATGTCACGGCCTGTCATGATGGCCAGCGTGCTGGACCCACCACTACTGTCAATGCGGGCTGCAAAAATCCCAGTGGCATCAGCGCCTTCTAAACCAACCATTAAGGAGGTCCTGCCATCCGCTGCTGCTCTTCCCTTAGTGGCGGTTGCCATTTGGTGTGTGTGGGCTGCACACTGTGCTCCAGAGGTCCCGTCTGATCACAGGTCTGCTCCAGAGATCTCGTCTGCTCCAGAGGTCCCGTCTGATCACAAGTCTGCTCCAGAGGTCCCGTCTGATCACAAGTCTGCTCCAGAGGTCTCGTCCGATCTCAAGTCTGCTCCAGAGGTCTCGTCTGATCTCAAGTCTGCTCCAGAGGTCTCGTCTGATTTCAAGTCTGCTCCAGAGGTCTCGTTTGGTCTCAAGTCTGCTCCAGAGGTCTCGTCTGGTCTCAAGTCTGCTCTAGAGGTCTTGTCTGTCCACAAGTCTGCTCCAGAGGTCTCGACTGACCATGAGTCTGCTCCAGAGGTCTCGACTGACCGTGAGTCTGCTCCAGTGCCCCTTGAGGTGATGGTGCTGGCTGCAGATTCTCCTAAACGGGTCGCGGATACCACCATCGAGACTCCAGAGGTGGCGGCTTTTGCTGCAGAGCCCCTGGAGGTGGCAGCGTCAACCATCCTCGATGGCAGTTTCCCCGGAGGTGGCGGCTGAGGCTGCAGAACCTCGTTCAACAGGGACGTCTGTCCTAGCTCCCTGCACGGTGGTAGTGCCCAATCACCCTCACCTAGCCAGTTTACTCAGGCCCGGTCCTGAACCGGCCACGGAGGCCACCAATGAGCTCTCTGTCTCTTTCCTTGTCGCTTTGTCTACCTCTTCTGTCCCTATTCTCCCCAGGTCCCAGTCCATGACACGGGTGCCTGCTCTGCCCTGGAGGGCCCCTGCGCCTCCTGCTCCGCCGTGGAGGGCTCCTGCGCCTCCTGCTCTGCCCTGGAGGGCTCCTGCACCTCCTCCTGCGCCTCCTGCTCTGCCTCCTGCTCTGCCCTGGAGGGCTCCTGCACCTCCTCCTGCGCCTCCTGCTCTGCCTCCTGCTCCGCCCTGGAAGGTTCCTGCTCTGCCGACTCTGTCTCAGTCGTCCGGTCCTACACATGGACCTGGTCCTCCAACCCTCGCCCTGTCTCGCCCACCGCTCCCCTGGACTGTCGGTTGGTTGGAGCATCTGGAAGCCGCTCTTTGGTGGGGGGCTCTGTCATGAATCTGGTCGGTGACCGTCAGTCCGCTCACCACCAGATGTCGCTCTCACTCTTCCACATCACACAGACTATTGCACTGCACCCCGGACTACTACTCCCATCACCCATTGCGCTGATTGTGTCAACACCTGTGGCCAAACAGGCGCCCTATATAAACCCCGGACTTTCCCCCTGTTACTGATGGAGTATTGTGGTTATTGTTGTGGTTATTGCATTGTGTATTGCGTTCCCTAGTTCCCAAGTCCCCGTCTTCCCTGTGTTTAGCTTTCTCGCCTGGCCTTCTCATTATGTCTGTCTCGCCACCTGCCTTTGGACTTCTCGCTTGTTTGTTTGGACTACCCCTATGCCTTTCCCCATTATTTCGGATTACCCATCGGATTACGTTCGCCACGGATCGACCCACGCCTGCTACACAGACTATCCCCACGTCTCGCCTTTGTTACACCTGTTTGCTGTTGTTCTGACCCTGCCTGTTTGCACCTTTGAGTCTCTGTCTTGTCCTATGAATAAAATCTCGCATTTGGATCCGCTCACCTCTCGTCCCTCTCTCAACGTTACAGATACATGGCAATCTAAAAATGGGAACAGTATTAAAAATACTTCATAAGTAAAGACGTTCCTATCAAAGCAAACACATATCAGAGCCACATGACAGATGCAAACGTGGATTACCGGGAGCTCTCTTGTTATTGCTACTATCTTTTAGAGTTGATGAAAACTTAAATGTGAATGGGGTTTAAAGGGGACATCGGATGCCCATTTTCCACAAGTTGATATGATTCTTTAGGATCTTAATGAAAAGTCTATAATACACTTTGGTTAAAAATTCTCAATGGTTGCGTAAAACAACACCCTTTTTACCTTGCCAAAATCAGCTCTGCAAAAAACATCTCATTCTGGTCAAGGCTGCTTTAAATGCAAATGAGCTCTGCTCGCCCCGCCCCTCTCTTCTCTCTGTGGAGAGACGAGCCTGTTCACTTTAGCCGCATTTAGCCACTAAACTTTCTAACTAGCACATTATTAGGGAAGGCAATCACAAATATTCATAAAAAAAACCCTTATACGCACTTCTGCTGTGAAGCTGTATCACGAATGATTCGCGCGAACATAGATGGATATATGTAGATCGGAAGGCGCATTCCCTTCACAAACAAACATAATCTACTGTATAATACTAGCTGCTCAAATGTCGGGAGTAAATGACGACCATTATGTTCATTATTACATCCAGCAACACAACACCTCAATCGCTCAATCAGAGATATTCTTGTCTAACTTACATCCCCGCTCTGGCATCGAAACAAAGAGGGCAGACTGTTACAAGTGATCTCAGGTAAAACGCCTTATTAGCCAGCCTTATTAGCTAGAATAGCACAATACTCACCCTAACATTGATAACTTTAATGTCCTTCTCCGTTTTAGCATGACAGCAATGTGATGAACAGTATTTACAGTAATCCAGGGAAGTTCTTGTAAACTGAAAAGTCATTTGCACTATGCAAAAACGCATTTGGAAGAGTCTTGATACCTTCTGGCAAAAGGTACTATGGTCTGATGAGACGAAAAGCAAACACAGCACACCACCCAAAACACACCATACCTACTGTAAAGCATGGTGGTGGCAGCATTATGTTGTGAGGATTTTTCTCTTCAGCTGCGACTGGGTGATTGGTCAGGATTGAAGGGAAAATGGATGCTGCCAAGTACATCCAAATTCTTGAGGAAAACCCGCGTCCCTCTGCTAGACAGCTAAAGATGGGCAGGTCATTCACCTTCCAACACAACAATGACCCTAAACATACTGCCAAAACAACAACAAAATGGCTTAAGGATAAGAAGGTGAATATCCTTGAGTGGCCAAGTCAGAGCCCTGAGCCCTGACTTAGGTTGCTTTCACACCTGGCACTTTGTTTTGGAACCTGGCATGGTTTCCCCCCTAAGCTTGGTTTGTTTAGGCATATGTGAACATGGCAATCGCACTCAGATCCATGCCAAAACAATCGGTCCGAGATCGCCTGAACGAGGTGGTCTTGGCTCGATTGAAAACAAACTCTGGAGCGGTTCGGTTGTAGTGAGAAAGCAATCCAATCCAACGGACTAGGCTATCCCTGGTGAAAAAAACAGGTCCTTTGCTGGTTCATGCTGGTCATGTTGCTGGTCAAGGACGACGAATCCTGGACTCCTGTTCAAAATTATAAATTAATATAACGACAGCTACAAAACTGCAATAATAAACCCGCAAAGCTGTTGTTGTTCCGTCCTGACAGATGACAGCTGAGCGGAATCCCGAATTGGAATTTTGACCAATGAGAGGACAGTTCACTCGCGTGTAATTTTAATCCCTGTTTCAGAATAAAGCAATCGTTCTACATTTGTTAAAGCACCCTTAAATCCAATCAGAAATCTGAGGATGGATTTGAAGAGAGCAGTCCATTGCAGCTCAGCACAGAATTTGACTGAACTTGAGTAATTCTGGAAAGAAGAATGGGCAAATATTCCCCAATCAAGGTGTGCAAAGCTAGTACAGACATATCCAAAAAGACTGATGGTTGTAATTAAAGCAAAAGGTGGCTCATTGATGTATTAAATAAAAGAACTGATGACTTTTCCAACCATCTTATTCTAGTTTTTTTTTATTATTATTATTATTATTATTATTAATTTGCAGAGTTGTTGTGTTTTTTCTTTCCAGGCTGTATGACAAATAAAGTAACTATTGATTTTCTATAGGCACTGCATATATATATTTCACGAGTTCACCCTTACATCTAATCTGGTTGAGTAAACAGTAAGCATATTTTGGCGTGCTGTCCTGGGGGAGGGCTCCGAACCCGGAATATGGCCCGAACCCAGATAACTCCCCTCATCCCAAGTATAGGATGAGGATAGATTAAGAGTGAGGAGTTGGGGTGGAGGGGGGGATGCCGAAAAACAGTTGAATGACGGAGATAAGTCGGCTGTGTGCATATATATGACTTGTGCTAGTTTGGATGATTAGCTAGACGAGTTGCACCTGTGCCGAATTAGTTCCTCCCGAACTTTGTTATCAAACATTAAGTGTATAGGTGTGTTCGACTTCATCTACGGCTACAGACGGCGATCAACGAGAGTAGCCAAGAGCAGTCGCGGGCGGAATTGAAAACGGAGGTGTCAAGTCAATATAACATTGCGACTACAGTAAAAACACCTTTAATGTTTTAAAAGCACAGATTTGTCAGCATTATCGGACTTGATGATGTTAGAATAAACCCGAAACACACGTGATCATTGTCATGTGGTGAATCTGGCCAATTGTGAAACAGCTGTGTCGTCATCAGAGCTCCTGCAGCTGCTCTGAAGAAACTGCGCTGGCTAAGTCAGCCGACTTCTCTCGAATCGCTATTGCGGTACTTTGATGCCACACGTGACAGTCACGAGGCGTCGGCGCAGCCTCAAGTCGGACAAAATTTCTAACCGGCATGCACTGCTTCAAGTCAGAATTTGATTGAGCTGCGCAGCGCTGCGTTAAGTCGAACACACCTAATAGCATTAGTTCTGGCAGGTCACATGAGTCAAGCTCGCATCAGCTGACTCTCAGCTGATCACATCTACCTATAGGAATACGACACCTATCACAGCAATATATAAGCTCTATTCAGTGTTATTCAGCAGCTTTTTTTATTTCTTAGGAACAAAACAGACAGTGGCGATTTCCATTTCTATAAGCGTTCAGTCAGGATTTCGCCACAGGGGTTCGTTTCCCACAGAGTTTCTCACCAGATTCAAGTTCTTGAACTTGAACGCGAATTCGCCATGTTGATTGATATAAGCTGATAGACTTGGAAGTGACCTGAGCAAACACTGCTTCTCGCAACTACACATCATTGATGTAGTCACTTTGCTGCAATGCTGACTTGTGCTAATGTGCCTGTGTCACGAGATCTGCTTTCCCTGCTAGAAGATGCAAGATATCAAGAAGGGTTAAAGCGTCCATGTATCAACTGGCCGTTTCACCCTTTATTTTCTCCCTGAATATCTTCACGAAGCTAAGCTATTATTTATTTCATTCTCATTGCCTAATGCTATGTTGGCAAATATGCTATCGTCAATATTGCTCGTATTTTAAGGCTAGTTATTCAGTAACGTTTGTTTGCTAGGCATGCTGTTGCTTTAGGCTTATTGGTTGTATTATGACACGCTGGTAACATTACCAATTAAACTTACCACAGCGAAGCTGTAATGCCACGCCAGCAGAGGGAGCCCTCACCCATGGACTGACTGTTACCGCTCCCTCTGCTGCTTCTATGGTTACTTCCTGTTTGGCAGCCATATAAAGAGGGCCGTGCCAAACAGGAGGGGGTGAAGTATTGTTTTGCCTGTGCGGACTCTACCAAGCGTTTTCCCTGTTTTCATTGCCTTGTTTTGTTATTTCCATGGTTCTTGTTTTATTTCATAGTCATAGATTTTGCCCTGTTTCATTGCCATAGTTTTGCCTTGTTCCATTGCTTTGTTCATTTGTTATTTTTGGACTGCTCTCTTGGATTTTGATCTTCTGCCTGTTTAATTGGATTACACTTCTGTCTTGCCCTGGATGTTACTGTTTGTTGGAGATCGACCCTGCCTGTCTTGACTACGATCTGTATAATAAAGCTCGCACTTGGATCTATTCATGCTTCCTACGAGTCCTGTTACAGAGGCTTGTTTTTAAATCTGATGTTCAAGGCTGTATGATGTGAAACAGGCTCATCTAGTATTGGGATTGCAGTTTCATTAAACACATCCAACTATTATTTCCAAAACGCTGTTTTTTAGTCGATGATATGCTGTTGCTTAAAGCTATCTACTGTATCGGTAACATGCTTGATACTTAACGCGCTGTATTATGATTTTGCTAGTAAAAAAAAGGAAAAGGTTGTTTATTAATGCTAATGATTATCTGGATAATGGCAACCTGCCTGTTGTGCACCATATGCTGTACTGCATTAAAGGTGCATGCTGCTCTTCTCAGCTGCTTATTAAAGATGAACACCCCTTCGCTGCTTTTCTTCTTCTGTAAAGGGCATGCTGCCCCAGTCTATGATATTTCAGAAGGTCTTTGCTTTAAAGCTATCATGGTATTGGGATTTTGCTTGCTTGTTAAGTCTTATCTAGTGTTCCGTACCATGTTTGTTGCTAGACATGGGGCCAGTTGCATAAACTTACACTGTAAAAAATTTCCTTTACATTTTACAGTAAAATACTGGCAGCAGGGTTGCCAGCCCGTTACTGTAATTTTTACAGCAATTAATTAAATTAATTAAATAATTTCATATACAGCATTATCCTGTATTTCCTGATTACAGTAAACAACTGTATTTTTTTTAAAATTGCTGTTTTTTTTGTTTTTTTTTTGTTGTTGTTTTTTACAGTAAACTACTTTAATTTGTGTATTCTGTGTTTCTTCTGTGCCATTTGCCTTGTGGTTTTAGATGGCACTTTTCCTTTCAACTTCTTTGTTCCTCTTAAATACCTACAAAACAGTCAGGAAACAGACAAATTGTAATTTCTTATAGGTTAAGCTTTTGAGACATCTGAATCATTCTCCCTTAAAAAATTGTCTCCCTTCTGGATTCTTAAAGTGCAACCATTACCTTTGAATGAACTCCAAAGTTAATATTAAGTGACTTACATTTTAGGAATACTATTGTCTGATTGTGCTCTATTTCATCAACAAAAAATAGTTTCAAACAAAGTCACAGCAGCCGCTGCGCATCTATAGTCTTTAACACAATGCTTTTTGTTTATGAATGAATTTGCACTTTTGAACAAATCTAGTCAGTCAATGATTCAATGACCCATTCATAAAGAGAGTCACTTATTCACTCAGGGGGTCATCACTCCTGTTCCAGCCAGCAATCAACAAACTAATTTGAAAAATAACATTTGTTCTTTTATTTGACTCTTTAGGGAAGGAAGCAACAACTTCAAGAGGTCAGAACTCAAATCTCCTTACTATTTCCCCCCGA
Source organism: Labeo rohita (assembly GCF_022985175.1). Lineage (NCBI taxonomy): Eukaryota > Metazoa > Chordata > Actinopteri > Cypriniformes > Cyprinidae > Labeo > Labeo rohita. The sequence goes on along the minus strand of NC_066886.1, from coordinate 23,052,595 downwards.
CACATTCATGGTAATAACTTTTGCCGGTGCAAGCTTTAGCCTAATGCGTGCACTTTAACGCGGAACTGTTCCACCTGCGCTGAAGACGCGCTCGCTTTGCAGGACATGGAGGCGCCAGCGCGATCACTTGCATTTTTTTTCAGTGGAAAATTTTTTAAAATATTCTGTCATTTTTGCTGATAAAAGTAAGAATACATCATTCTGAACTGTAAAGGGTCTACTTTTATTTGTGTGCATTCACAATATCAACAAAAAGTTGCAAACGGTGCTTCTATAAAAGAAAGAAAACAAAGATGACAAGCTTTCTGTCGTCTCAACAGGAGCGCTTCACAAAAATGAACCGAAACTCAGAGAATGCATACATCACAGACATGCTACATATATCTATAGAAAGCTTTAAATTATAACTTAACGAAAAAAGCAAAACCTCTTTCATTATGTGTTCTGTAAAGATGCATTTCTTTCTAAAGGCGCATCCAAAGAGGAGATGGCGAATCAGGATCGGCAATTTCACCCTTGCGACACTGACTCAGAAAACACTAGTTTATTAATAAAAAATACAAAAAATTCTTCTTACTATTTCCCCCCGACACATTCACTATAATTGGTGGATATCTAAAATCTAAAACTAAGGAGAAGCCTAAAACAGGTCCGAAGCCCGGCCGCGTCTTAACTATGATGTGAAAATAAATTGGTATTTAAGTATACCAATTTATAGTGTGCCACAAATACATTTAGTTATACTAAAGTACATTGATTATGGATTTAAAGGGAGAAAATAAAACATAAGTTGACAAATAGGTAAATAAGTGTAAAATTGCACTGTTTGCTTACATTCATCAATCAGAGTGTAAATAACAAGAGATGAGAATGAGCAAACAGGCTGTGAAATTCTACACTCTATGAGAAGAATAACAAAGTGCAGTAAATGGTAAACCTGTTTGCACTACAAACTAGTGTGTTCATAATTAAGACAATACATTAAAATAATATGGTAAGATACCAGTTTGCAATATCAAGCAGCAAAATGAGCTGTCTTGTACAGCTAAAAATAGCTGGAAGTGAATGACCAGAAGCCAGACACATTACATTTACAAATGGCCGCACCCATTCTTACAGAAAAAAATAATTCCATCTAAAACCTTCATTTTGACAGATTGTTTTTGTTAAGTTGTTATGTCCTCAATATTGAGTAACCCATTTCATGCTCACTGTTTTGGAGCCTGTTCTGGATATTTTTTTATTACAAACCCTAGTAAAATAATAAACAAAATAATACTATTATACGGTATTTTAAAATAAAAATTATTTTATAGTAAACTTAAAAATAAAATGCTAATATTTACTTTTTTAAAATATGCATTTTCAACATTTTCAAACCTAAAATCAGCTTTTATTTTGGTGGGTTGCAAGTAAGTATATGCACTGCCGATTGAAGATCTGTTGATCAAACTGATCATGTATACAGGTTCCATAGGTCTCTTCAGGATGCATGTGTCAAGAGAGGAGCCGATGTTGCATCAGATCATCATCTCTTTGCTGCTTGGTTGAAGCCAAAGTAAAGAAAGAACTGGACTGGGGGATCTAGTCAATGACAGTGATACAATATAACAATACTGAAAGACAGCAACAAATATTATGTATTCAGCATCACTCTTTCAAAAAAAAAAAAAAAAAAAGAAAAAAAGTTTTGTCAATGAAAATGGTTGGGCCTTAAAACACACAGCCACAGGGAATGGCTATTGACAGATACACAGAAAAGAGAGAATCCAAAAAGGCAGCAATTAATAATAGTAGAACCAATGGCACAAGAAGAGTACATAGAAGTAAACAAGAACGTAAAACGCAGCATCAAGGCAGACAGAAGGAACTACATAGAGATGCTGGTAACAGAAGCAGAAGCAGCAGCACACCATGGAAACACACAAGAACTGTACACTACATTTCTTTCAGGAAAACTTTCAGGAAAAATTCACAAATCTAGAGTGACCAGTAATGGATAGAGATGGTAGAATGACAGCAGATGAAAAAAAGGGCAAAAGAGTAAATGGGGGTGGAGCATATTGAAGAGCTGCTGAATATATCATCATCCCCCATTCTCACCTGACAACCGGACTCCATAACCTACCAATTGATCAGTGCACCCATGAAGAATGAAATTTGACATGCAATTTAGAAAGTATAAAGAATGGAAAGTCTGCAGGACCAGGCGGTATACCAGCAGAGGCACCAAAGGTTGAAGTGGAAACCAGTGTGGAGCTGCTTCATCCACTCTACAATAAGATCTGGGAAGAGGAGGAAGTGCCAACAGAGTGGAAGGAAGGATACCTCATCAAGCTGCCATAAAAAGGTGATCTCAGTTGTTGCTCAAAATACAGAGGAATAATACTACTGCTAATCCCAGGAAAGATGTTTAAACAGGTCCTGCTGAACAGGATGAAAGATGTAATAGATGCACAACTCCGAGAGCAATAAGCTGGTTTTCACAAGGAGAGGTCATGCACTGATCAGATTGCACGTTTCTGCTGGCAATAGACTGGGTCATGAAGACATCCACAGTCCAGAAGCGAAATGGCAAACAGTGGACATTATGGACACAATTGGACCTTCTTAACTTTGCCAATGACCTGGCCCTTCTCTCTCATGCAAAGCCCCGCACATGACATTCAAGAAGAAGAAAAAAAAGTTCCCTCCTACATTGTGCACATGATTTACTAGTTTATTCCCTCGTTTTAAGTAAATTGTGCGCACATAATAATAATTAGTTGTACTTTCCTGTCCGTGTATGCATTCTCATAAACATGTTGCTGCTATGTTATGTCATGTCATGTCATGTTATGTTATGGACAGAGACACATTAATTGGGTTTTATTTTGAGTTAGGAATGAGTTATAGAGACCTTGCAGTGTTGCATGGAATCATTTTAAGCGAAAGTCATCTATATCGCATACTAACATACATCCATAGGACTCTACTGGTGACGTTATGATGACTTAGGGGCTGGTATTGACTCATCGTTGATCAGCTGCAAGGCTTTGGAAAAGATTAGCAGCCTGTTCACAAAGTAGGCAGATACGATACGTAGCCTACTGAAAAAGCACCAGCACCTGTTAGGAGGTAATGATTAAAACGTGTGCACGATTTACCTAGAACGAGGGCACAAATTATTATATCAAGCGCACAATTTAAGTAAGTGAAGTAAGTTTATATATATTTCTAAAAATGCAGACAAGTACAACATCATTTCCAGAATAACTGGGACACTATGTAAAATGTAATAAAAACTAGAAGGGTGGTCTCTTTTGTCTCTGTTTTTGAATATTTTAACCCTTTAACTGTTTAAGTTTACTTCACCATATTACAAATAAATCCTTATCTAATAATGACAAACTGTGCATCGTTGGAAAGGTCTAAGACTCCTAAATAGATATTTTACCATATTTTTGTGTTACAAATTATGTAGGAAAAGTAATAGATTAATATATGTCAAGAGTGCAACGTAAAAATCTACATCATAACATGAGTTCTGACTTTTGTAATAAAAGACTTTCTTTGTTGCCTTTTTCCCTATCATGTTTTAGAAATCATAAGAAATTATATATCAGTTCAAACTTAAAATCTCAAAATTCATCCTTTGAAAGGCATTTTAAAATTAGATATTGCACTACCACGGAAAATGTACATTAAAATCATATTACAAAATGTTTTAATTCGTGAATTGTAAATATTTAAGTCTGGATAGTGCATTTTTATGTCTGTGTTCAAAAATGGGAGTGACAATTAAAGGGTTAATTATTTAAGCCATGACCCATTTTTGCTTACAAACACAGACACTTCAGTGGATGCTTCTGTCTTTCTTTCTTAATCATGATACCCCCACTTATTACCAATTGAACCAATTGTATAATGTTTTCACTTTTATTTTGCCTCTGTCTCAAACTTTTGTTTGGTTGACCGATTGTTTTGCTAGATTGGCTGAGATCATGGAAAGCCCACTGAAGCTCAACTAAAACTGCAGTTTGGACCTTCAACCTGTTGGATATCAAGGGAAAAAATATATATATATTTTCAACTGTTGAAAGAAAGACATGAACATATTGGATTACATGGGGGTGTGTAAATGATTGGAAGTGAACAAATTATTTAATGCTAAAATAAGTATTCAAACTACATAATACTTAAGATTTCTTTTTTTTTTTTTTTTTTTCTTTTTTTTTTGTTGCAAAACACAAATGTATTTATTGTCAGTGTATTTGAATTTATAAAACAGGAAATTCCAACTAAATTATTAAGTATTATTATAACTAATGAGTTATATTGTCTTTTATCATATTATTGTGACTGACTTTTTATAAAACAATAAAAAAAGGCATTCAAAATGTTACACAGCTGTTGCAAAAGAGTTTTGGGAACTCTATTGCTTATTCCTCTTTCCTGTGGTAACATCAGTGTAACACACAGCCCAGGGTGGTTTACTGTTTTATTCTAAATCATACTGATTGTCAGACTGAATTGACCAGACAAGTCTCTCATCAAGAGATGAGAGAGTCACAACAGTGAGAGTGGATTTTTCTTGAGATGCCTTCAACCCAGAGAGAGAGAGAGTGATTACGACCATCAGTGATTCTCCATTTGGGCCTGTTTGTCTTCATTGGGTGCTGTGCTCGGCTAGGGCAGGCAGTTGGATGGATGAGGGAGGTGAAGAAGGAATACTGTGTTTACATGGAGTTGCCTCCCTGTGGAGGAGAGAAAGACCACCAGGTCAGACCCCACATGAAGGCTGAATGGATTGCAGGGTATTCAGGCTGGGACCTAAGTGCCGATGTGTATGTGATAGGTTTCATAGGCGGAAACTCTGAAAGAGGTTATTATTAAATTATATTCTTATATATAATTTACTTATCATATATTATCATTTATATTATCAAAATCTTCTGTAAACAACAAAAGCTTTCATATGACTTTAGAAGTCACAAATCATGAGAACTACTGTTCTATGGTGTGTCTTTTTTTTGTTTGTTTTTTTTTGTCTTTATTAGAACTTGCTGGTATAAATTGCCACCATGCAGTTTCCTTGTATGGGCCGATGCTCAGGCAGTTTACCTTGCATATTCCATTATGTTAGTAATAATAATAACAATAACAATAATTATATATACACTACCGTTCAAAAGTTTGGGGTCAGTAAGACTTGTAATAGTCTTTAAAGAAGTCTCTTATGCTCATCAAGGCTGCATTTATTTGATTAAAAATATAGAAAAAAAACAGTAATATTGCAGTAATATTGTTTTTCCAATATAAAATAATGTTTTTATTTTAACATACTTTAAAATAGAATTTATTCCTGTGATGAAAAGCTGAATTTTTATCAGCTGTTACTCCAGTCTTAAGTGTCACATGATCCTTCAGAAATCATTCTAATATGCGGATTTACTATTAGAATGATCAATGTTGGATAATTATCAACAGTTGTGCTGCCAAATATTTTTTGGAACATGTGATTTATTTTTTTTTTTTTCAGGATTCTTTCATGAATAACAAGTTTAAAAAGTACAGTGTTTATTCAAAATATAAATATTTTATAACAATGTAAATTATTTATTATTAACTTTTAATAAACTTTTAATTATTAACTTAATACATCCTTGGTGAATAAAAGTATTAATTTCTTAAAAAAAAAAAAAAAGAAACAATAAAAATATACTGACCCCAAACTTTTGAACGGTAGTGTATATATATATATATATATATATATATAATTAAACAAGTTCTATACACTTTTTTTTTTATTCTAGCACTTGTACGTGCATTTACACTGCACCGACAAATTAAATAATGCTATGAAGTATAAAAACTGGAATATAGAAATATGAAATGACCAAAAAATAAAAAATAAAATAGAATAATACTTTTAAATATGAAACTAAAATTAGGCCTAACAGTAGGTGTGGCAAGCCACTGTTAATAAGTTAGTCGCTGAGTCGTTTATTCAATTGATTCTTTCAAAACGAATGATTCACTCAGGAATGAGGTAAGAAACATGGCTTTGTTTGGAACCGTTTTCTTTAGTGAAATTGTAACGAGGAGACGGGAGGCAGGCGGATCCATTCGCAGACTTTTATTAACACAACGAGGCAAGGACATGGTCGAAAGGCAGGCAGGGTCGTACAATGGCAAACAGGTGTTTAGACAGCGAGACGAAGAATAGTCCATAAACAGGCGAGGGTCGATCAGCGGCGTACGTTAACCAAAGGGCGAAGCAGGAGAATAGTCAGACAGGCGAGAGTCACAAAAGGCAGGTGGCGGGAACAAACGAAACAAATAAACAAGGAAAAACAAACGGAAACCAGACACGAGATACAAGGGAACGCTTTGTATGACTGCTAGAACAATTCAATACTCGGCAAAGTGTAACCGGAAGACCGGGGCTTTTATACAGTCTCTGATTGGGCGCAGGTGGTGGGAGCAGTGACTGATGGATAATGTAGTCCGGGGTGTAATGCAACAGTCAGTGTGTGATAGGGTGAGAGTGACATCTGGTGGTGAGCGGACAGCGGGACACAGACCAGATTCGTGACATAGCTCCCCCCCCAAGGAGCGGCTTCCAGACGCTCCAACAGCAAAACAGTCCTGGGGAGCGGTGGGAGGGCCAGGAGACTGAGGCAGAACAGGTAAGGAGAAAGCCTTCCAAGGCGGAGCCGGAGGCGGAGCAGGAGGCGCAGGAGCCCTCCAGGGCGGAGCCAGAGGCGCCGGAGCCTTCCAGGGCGGAGACGGAGGCGGAGCAGGAGGCGCCGGAGCCCTCCAGGGTGGAGCCGGAGGCAGAGCAGGAGGCGCGGGAGCCCCCCAGGATGGAACCGGAGGCAGTGCAGGAGGCGCCGGGGCCCTCCAGGGCGGAACAGGAGGCGCCAGAGCCCTCCAGGGCGGAGACGGAGGCGGAGCAGGAGGCGCCGGAGCCCTCCAGGGCGGAGACGGAGGCGGAGCAGGAGCCCTCCAGGGCGGAGCCGGAGGCAGAGCAGGCGACGCTAGAGCCCTCCAGGGCAGAGCCGGAGGCTGAGCAGGAGGCGCCGCAGTAGGCGGAGCAGCCCTCCGGGGCGGAGCAGGAATCCGCGTCACGGTCTGGGACCTGGGGAGAGCAGGGACAGAGGAGGCAGACAGAAGAAAGGGAGAAGCAGAGAGTTTTGAGGTTAACGCCCCCTCCATAAGAGGTTCTACAGCAGGCGCTGACACCTCTGGAGGCATTGGCGCAGCTTCTCCGACGGGGGAGGCCTCTGGAGCAGCCTTGAGACCAGACGGGACCTCTGGAGCAGCCTTGAGGCCAGATGGGACCTCTGGAGCAGACTTGAGACCAGACGGGACCTCTGGAGCAGACTTGAGACCAGACGGGACCTCTGGAGCAGGCTTGAGACCAGACGGGAGCTCTGGAGCAGGCTTGAGACCAGACGGGAGCTCTGGAGCAGGCTTGAGACCAGACGGGAGCTCTGGAGCAGGCTTGAGAACAGGCGGGATCTCAGGGGCGGACTTGTGAACAGACGTGAGTTCTGGAGCAGGCTTGGGATCAGGCGCGACCACAGAGGCTGACTTGTGAACAGACGTGACCTCAGGAGCTGACTCTGGGCGCTCAGACGAGACGTGACTTGACTCTGGGCCGTCAGACGAGGCGTGACTTGATTCTGGGCCGTCAGACGAGGCGTGACTTGACTCTGGGCCGTCAGACGAGGCGTGACTTGACTCTGGGCCGTCAGACGAGGCGTGACTTGACTCTGGGCCGTCAGGCGGGACATGGTGAGGCTCTGGACAGATAGACGAGACGTGACGGGGCTCTGGAAGGTCAGACGAGACGTGACTTGGCTCTGGAGCAACAGCAATAACTTTGTTTGGCTCATGAAGATCAGCTGTGGTTTGACTTGGTTCGTGGAGATTGGCTGTGACTTGACTTGATTCGTGAAGATCAGTAGTGAACTGCTTTGACTCATGGAGATCAGCAGTGACTTGATCTGACACATGAAGACCAGCGGTGACTTGAACTGGCTTGTGAAGATCATTGACTTTGCTTGACTCAGGAACCACAGCTGTTACCTTGCTTGACTCAGGAACCATGGCTATGACGTTGCTTGACGCAGGAACGACCGCCTTGACGTTGCTTGACGCAGGAACGACCGCTTTGACGTTGCTGGACTTGGACGCTACAGCTGTAGCCTGACCTGACTCTGGAGCAGTGGCTGAAGCTTGACTTGGCTCTGGAATAACAGCAGCAACTTGACTTGGCTCATGAGAATCTGCTGTAGCCTGGCTTGGCTCATGGAAATCCGCTGTAACGGTACTTGACTCATGAACAACAGCCGTAACGTGACTTGACTTGTGGGGAACAGCCGTGACTTGGCTTGACTCGTGGAGAACGACAGCTGTGTCTTGACTTGACTCTGTGTCTTGACTTGACTGTGTCTTGACTTGACTCTGTGGTAGCCGCCGCGGCATGAAGGAGCGCCATTTTAGCTGCCCATACCGTCATTGGGGTGAGTCCAGCACGTGGGCCATCCTGACCACAGGTGGCATCCGGGTGCTGACCACAGGTTCAGGAATGGCGGCCATCTTGCGGAGTGGCTTGGAGACGACGGCCATCTTGTGGAGTGGCTCTGGCGTGACCGCCATCTTGTGCAGTGGCTCTGGTGTGGCAGCCATCTTGACAGTGCTTGGCTCAGGAAAGATGGCTGTAACTTGACTTGAGATAGGGGCAATAGCTCTGACTTGACTTGACACAGGAGACACAGCTTTAACCTGACTTGACACAGGAACCAGGACCGTAGCTTGACTTGACACTGGAACAACAGCCGTAGCTTGACTTGGCTTGGAAACTTGACTTGACTCAGGAAACACAGCTGCAACTTGACTTGACTTGGAAACTTGACTTGACTCGGGAAACACAGCTGCAATTTGACTTGACTTGGAAACTTGACTTGACTCAGGAAATGTAGCTGTAACTTTAAATGGCTCTTGTATGGCAGCTGTAACGTGATGAAGCTCCATTCTCGCCGCCATCTTGTGAACGGGCTCCTCCGTCGCCGCCATTTTGTGAGCGCACACCGGCGCGGCCGCCATCTTGCGCACGGGCTCTGCTGTCGGTGACATAGCATAGACGCGCTCCGGCGCGGCCACCATCTTGTGAGCGAGCACCGGCGCGGCCGCCATTACACGGGCGGGTTGTACGGCCGGCGTTACCGCGATGTCGCGTTGCTTCCCCGCGACACCCACAGTGAGCGATGAACCAAAGATCTGTAGTGCAATGTCTATATATTGTATTAGAGTCCAGTGGGGCTGATAAAGAGGCATTGAGGAGCGGTAGGGTTCAGAAAGCCCTCCATGGAAGAAAATCATCAGGCACAAATCGTCCATAGAGGTCTGTTTGGCTAATGAAACAAAGTCCAGAATGTACTCCTCAATGGACCGCTCACCTTGTTTTAGACGCACGATCTGAGCTGCTGTATTCTGAGCTGCTGGATCCTCTTTGGCTGAGTATTCTGTAACGAGGAGACGGGAGGCAGGCGGATCCATTCGCAGACTTTTATTAACACAACGAGGCAAGGACATGGTCGAAAGGCAGGCAGGGTCGTACAATGGCAAACAGGTGTTTAGACAGCGAGACGAAGAATAGTCCATAAACAGGCGAGGGTCGATCAGCGGCGTACGTTAACCAAAGGGCGAAGCAGGAGAATAGTCAGACAGGCGAGAGTCACAAAAGGCAGGCGGCGGGAACAAACGAAACAAATAAACAAGGAAAAACAAACGGAAACCAGACACGAGATACAAGGGAACGCTTTGTATGACTGCTAGAACAATTCAATACTCGGCAAAGTGTAACCGGAAGACCGGGGCTTTTATACAGTCTCTGATTGGGCGCAGGTGGTGGGAGCAGTGACTGATGGATAATGTAGTCCGGGGTGTAATGCAACAGTCAGTGTGTGATAGGGTGAGAGTGACATCTGGTGGTGAGCGGACAGCGGGACACAGACCAGATTCGTGACAGAAATAGAGCAGAAAAGACAATATTGTCTCTAGAATTTATATCACCTAATATGTATTTCTTGTTCACCAGTGTTGGGCATGTTACTTTAAAAAAGTATAGTAACTGAGTTAGGAACTGTAACTAATGTTAGCTTAAAAAAAAAGTTAGTTAAAATGTGTCAAAAAAAAAAGTTGGATGCCTCCAATATTAAATAAGGCCTGTGTTAAATGAAGTATGTTAAATGAATAAAACATTGTACACTAATCTACACTATTTTAATGTTGCTGTGAAATATATGTATAGAAACCTTGAAATGTCTACTTTAAGTAAGTCATGTTGAAAACAAATATTCTCTGATAAAGTATGAAAATCTGTATGAAATTAATGTGAGCTCCAGTTTTCCCGGTCTAAAATCATTTCCCCGGTTTCACAGACAAGGCTTAAGCCTAGTCCTAGACTAAAATGTAAGTCTGAGCTGTTTCAACTGAAAGAGACATTTTAAAAATATAACATCTTAAAATATATCAGTGCCTTTGTTTTGTCTCAAAATGTCACGAATCTGGTCGGTGTCCCGCTGTCCGCTCACCGCCAGATGTCACTCTCGCCCTGTCACACACAGACTGTTGCACCACACCACACTACATTCCCCATCAGCCATTGCACTTCACCCGCGACCAATCAGCGGCGCTATAAAGGCCCCGGTCTTTCCACTTGAAAACCATGGATTGTTGTTATCGTTGTATTCCCGGTGTTAATGTTCTCCTAGTTTCCTTGTTTCCCAGTGTTTAGTTCTCTTGCCTGGCCCATCCCGTTTTTCGACCTCACGCCGCCTGCCTTTTCGGACTATCGCTCTTGTTTATTTTGGATTACGCTCTCTTCCACTGCCTGTGATATACCTGTCTGCTCCCGTCTCGACCCTGCCTGTACGACCATGTCTTTGTCTGGAATTATCAATAAAAGCTTGCAGATGGATCCGCTCGCCTCTCGTTTCATTCACTCTGTAACACAAAATACACGCAAGTAATGGTTTTTTTTTGTTTGTTTTTTTTCTAAGCATGTTTATAAAAATTACTTAAATGTCCTAACCGAACTATGGCCTAATCCTGGTTTAGCCTAAGACCTGTCTGTGAAACCGGGCCATAATCTCTCATGTAATCACACCTGTCACACCCCTGTGGACTGTTTATGTTGGTTTCTCCCTCTTGTGCCCATACTTGGTTCTTCCTGCCCTCGTTGTGTCCTGATTAGTTTTCACCTGCTTGTGTATCATTATCCACCCTTTATAAGTTGTTTCAGTTCTATGCTCCGTGTCCGGTCTCATCTATTCACACGTGTTTTGCTGCCTGTCTATATTGTCATTGTGGATTATATTAAAGACTTTGGGATTTCACCTTCATCCTTGTGCAAATTTGTTCATCCTACACTTTGTGACAACACCCACGAGCAGCTCAGCTTTTCAGATTTTAAACATCTACATGAAATGCGTGGACATGTAGGTAAACACCCACATCACCTCCAAAACCAACGTGAACATTCAAGTTCATCTTGGCTTCTTTTTGTTTCTAAAGGAAGAGATGCTGAGAGAAAAAAAGCCAGAATTTACCTCAGAAGAAGAACGTAACACAATGTGATGCACAGCTTGATCCAGTGGAGGAGATCATTCTGATGAGATTACTTGCATCTGTTGTTACTGTGTTATTAAAAAAAAAAAAAAAAAAAAAAAAAAAACTTGGCACGAACTTGGCAACACTGGAACACCCACACTACTCTGCCTGTGATTGGCAAACAATGGGAGCGGCCATTTGTAAATTCTATGGGTCTAGGCTCAGGGGTCTTATCCGCATCCGGCTATTTTTAGCTGTATACAAAACAGCTTGTTTTGCTGCTTTATTGCAAATTGGTGTGTCTTACCATTTTATTTTAATGTATTATCTTAATTATGAACACACTGGTTTGTAGTGCAAACATTTTTCCTATTAACTGCATGTTTTATTCTTCTCGTTATTTCCCTATAGCAGCTCATGAACCCGGAAGTCTTACCCAATAGGCTTTCTTCTGTGTTGAATAATAAGGTGGATACATCCTGTACACAGGTGTTAATGCAGATATTGTACTATATTAATTATTTTAAGTGCATTTATGCATTAATTATTTGTAAGTGCACACAGAATGCAGGAGCGGGGCTAGGGTTGGCCACACCACTCACAACTGCTGCTTCTGCCTCTTTTTTGCAGTTGCTAAATGGCAGTCTGTATAGTGTTACAAACGTTGGTTGGACAGTAGGAAATTCCTATTTCTGACTGCAAATGTCTTGAAAAATATTCAAATGCACAAATACCTTCCTAATGTATGTCCAGACAGGCAAGAATGCAATATTTGGAAGTGCACAGACAAATGAAGCCTTCACATTCACCCTTCAAGCATGTCAGCTCAGTTTCTAAAGCTAATATCTTTGTTTACACAGTCAAGCAGGCAGAGTGTAAATCAATGTAATGTCATTCTTTCACATCTTTTTTTCTTTTCACATGTCAATGGCAGCTGTCGAAATAGGCTTGATTGTTCTAGCCAGTGTTGGCAACACTCAAGACCTAGGGTTTCAGAGCATGGGTTGAATACAGCATAGCTTGGAATCAGTCTTCCCAGCATTCTTTGCAAAGAGAACTCCAAGAACCATGTGCGACTCAAACGTGGAAACAATTTCCAAAAAAATGGATTTTTGCGCTGCCATACCTTCTGTGTGTTCGGACTGTATACCTTTCAAAGAGTGGTAAAAAAGGAGCAAGTAAAAATGTTCTCTCTGTTTGCCAGCACATGACATCACAGCACTCAGAACCTCCATTAGCATCTAATAAATGAGGGTCTTACGGAGGCGCACATGTAAAATGGATGGGGAGAGGTGGAGGTTATTGGGCTAGCCTCCACCAGCTTCATCAGGAGATACATGAGATGCAGGAGAAAGCCCTTGCAGCCCATTAGAAAAATTAGAGTGAAACACTTTTAAAAACACAGCACAGTACAGCCAAATCTCCCTGATGTAAACAAAAGGTGGGTGGCAGCCCCCAGAGCGCAATCCTGACGGCCAGCAGCAGCAGTGATAAATTTGTGGAGTTATCTAATTTTCCACTGTTTTAATTAGAGGCCAGGTTCCATGAGGCCTGACAGCTGGCTTCTTTGTACCAACTACTGCGAGCCTGACAGAGAAAAATATCAGTGGCCAACGCAGCCAAGCCCTGTGCCTGACCTGAGCCTGAGCAGGAACCACTTACATCCATAAACACAGCTTGCTTTTTTCATCACTCACTCATTGTTTCTCTCGTTTCAAAAAGATCACTCTCACAGCGATCTCAGAATATATAAATATTCCTGAAGGCCCTTCAAGGACAATTTCATATAAGTTTAGGCCTGAAACTAAAGGTTAATTATTTAATATGAAACAGCCAGAAACAAAAATGGAATCCCCACTAAACATAGCTCTAAATTTTGAAAGATTAAAGGCTGTACTATCAAGGGACTTTCACAGACCAGATGATTAGATCCATTCTTAATCAATATCATTTCCACGTTTCCACAATTGGGGGCTAAACAATATTTTCTGTGCATAAACCCCTTTCACTACAGAGGTTTTCATTATGCTTTTACAAAAACGTTGTTGTTTGTTTTGTTTTGTTTGTTTTTTTTTTTTTTTTTTTTTTTTTTTTTTTTTTTTACATTTTCCACACATATTCATTTATTTAGTTAACTTTATGTCTGAGAACTCAAAATGTTGCAGTCACCTCCATGACTCTTTAGTGATTGACTGAGAAGTGCTGACCTAAACTATCTTCTCTTTATTTAGTAGTTAAATTCTTATAGTTGTCTGTTTTGGAAAAAAACATATATATATATATATATATATATATACACACACATAGTAGTTACAGATAAGCTAACAGTCAACTTAGCTAGTGAAATTACAACCTTATTTGTCAACTCATTTGTTCCTCTGTAGTTAATTATTCATGACACAACAATATTTTCAAGAACACATTTTAGTCTGTTGTTGTTATAGTCTAAAATAAGTTTTACATTAAGAGCTGTAACGTTTATTAAATTATAATTATTGTGCATTGAAAATTATTAATTAAGGGTTGGAGAGGCTGGTTCAGACAGGTACCCCATGACCCTCACTACTGTAATTAATACCCATCTTAACCTTCACCTAATGTCCTTCCTGTCCAGCTGCCTCAGGAACTTGTGTTTCCCATGCAACAGAATGACTCAACGCTGTCTCCAGGTTAAACTCTTCCCTATTGTTCCCAAAACCAAAATGCAGCTATCTTTTTGTCTGAAGGTATGGCTTAGGAAACCTGTTTCTCTAAATGAAGTCTATAAATGTATAGTTGCATCTCACTCCAGGGTATGTTACAACTAACTCAGACTATGAGGTGAATTGTAACACTTTACTTCTTGTGTTTGTCTGTGTTTGCATTTTCTGTTTGTGCTGCAAAGATAACAGCTACAGCTTGGCTTCAAAGAACTCCAAGATACGGTCAGAAATGTAAAAAATGTTAAAACCACCCCCGGTCTGCCCTACATTTATAATTTTTACTTCTTTCAATTGATCTGTCAGATGCCATTTTTGCTCTTACCAACTAATAAGCCCTGCTCTCAGGATATCATACACAATGTAGGTTACATCTTCCATAGGCTAATTTCAAACTCTGACGATATAAAGGCATTGTAGTAAGCAGATTCCATATACAGTATGATATGCAAACACTAAATTCAGGTGTAATTTCAAAGCCTATAGGAACAATTTAACAAATCTATGACTGCTGGTGCTGTTGTTTTAGTTGGCTGTAAGGCTGAGAGAAAGTGAACATGGTGGCCTGTGCAGGAGCTTGTGGTCTGTCATTCTGCACTCCAGTCGACTGTCTCGGCAAACAAAGCCAAATAGTGTTCAGTGCTGATCTGCCAGAATTACAGTGAGTGAATCTCTATGTGTTTGTACTATAATATGCAGTAAAATATGAGGTAAAATGGATGATCTTTACCCATCTTTCCTGCATCGCTCTGGTATCTACTTGTTCTTTGTGTTTGACCTAGGAGAGTGACACATAAATCATTTTGAGAGAATTTATTCATTATTTATTTATTTATTGAGGACAATAAAAGCAAAGGACATAAAGCAAAACAAAAAGATTTTATTTGCCAATCAAGCTGAGGAAAAGAGCACAGGTGAAAGAAGTCATTTCATGTGTCTCTGCTTGTTCATGTTCACATTTAAATTGCCTTTTCAGTCCGAACTAGGTGCCCCCGGACTGCAATTTTGTCCTCGTAATGCCGCTTGTCCCTTGCCCCTCTGGAGGTCTGTGCACACTACTGCTCTTAGAAGAACAGAACAAGAGATACAAACAGAAGAGAATGAAACAGTGACACGCAACAAACAAGAGCAGCGGAGTGGAAAGCTTGTGCCAATGTAATCCTTGCTTCATTTGCCAGTGCTTCAACTGATTTAGATTAATGCTTTAATTTTTAAATGCATACAAACCATGAACATCTGCA
This sequence comes from Labeo rohita, assembly GCF_022985175.1. Classification (NCBI taxonomy): domain Eukaryota; kingdom Metazoa; phylum Chordata; class Actinopteri; order Cypriniformes; family Cyprinidae; genus Labeo; species Labeo rohita. Next base: position 23,037,051 of record NC_066886.1, on the reverse strand, counting down.
GCCATTATATAGCAAGAGAGACAAGCAGGGCCAAAACAAATTCCTAGGTAATCGGACCACCGGGTTCCTGCAAGAATTCAGAGGTATTAAAAAGATATGCAGAGAGGAAAGCAGACTTAATGATTCTGCATTGATAATATATATTTGGACTGCACAATACTGCTGGTTCCAACCCCCGGTTAGCAGTTAGCACACAAGCATACCTCAAGCAGGCTCTCACTTCGTTGTTGAGGTTCACATACACAGAGGAACCATGCAACTATGTTTCAGTTACGGTCACCCAAATAAATGCTGTTAAATGCATTTGATCTCACAGACTTCAAACTGAAGAAGGTATCATTAAAAGGAAGAAGGTGGTTCACGGTTTGCATGTGTATCACCTGGAATGGTGCTGTGCTCAGCAGGAAAAAATGGCAGGGTTCAGAGGTCACACAAACTTTGATTCGTCTGTAACTGGGAGGTTTTCAAGCACTTTTTGCAGCCAATTTCCTTTATCACCAGTAACGGCAGGGATCTCTGACTGTTTACGGTCACAGACCTGCTGCTTTTCACATTTGTGCAGATGTATACTGTCAAACAGACTCGTGGATACCTTGCCAAATTAAAAAAAAAACTTGATAAATAGTTTCAACAGTTGAAAAACAGACTGAATATAATCAAACTATAGCTCTTAACATTTTCAGTTATTGCACAATTACAAACAAATAAGTCTACCCTCATTCCTTGTGTATATTTATGCATTTGTCATAGTCCTTTATCCAACACTTCTTGGTACTTTCAAGCTATACATTTTATTAAATTGTGTTTCCACAATGTTGACTCAAATCCACAATGTTGACGTTGCAAATGCCACACTCTACCAATATCTACCGATAACAAGAAAAAGAAATAAATAACTACTGAAAATAAAATAAAAAAATAGCTGTTCAAATTGGGAAATCAACTCACTCCATGTGTTTCTCCAGTTTCACTCTTTTTGAAAAGCATAAAATATCATTCCAGAGCAGGCTTTTTTTTTCTATCCATGAATTTTGCTTTTCACATAGTAAATTTTAGAGGAATCTGTCAAAGTCATTAAGATGTGCAAAACTTCCTTCTGCCAGCTGGTGGCGCTATGCCTATAACTGAATATTGGAATGTAGATGTGTTCAGGCCTGCACTTTTATCAAACATACGAAGTTTGGTGCAAATTGAACATAGTATACTTGAGCTAGTGTAAGGCATATCCTGCTGCCAAGAGGTGGCGCTATGATTATATCTGAATATTGGTCTTTAGATGTCTTTAGGCTAGTACTCTTACCAAACATGTGAAGTTTGGGGCAGATCAGACATTGCATGTTTAAGTTAGTGTAAAACAAGTCATTTCCTGTTGCCAACAGGTGGCACTATGATAATAACTGAATTTTGGCCTCTAGATGTGTTCAGGCCAGGACTCTTATCGAACGTGTGAAGTTTGGGGCAGATCGGACATTTTATGGCCGAGTTACAACATCTTGTATTTCCATGGCGAAACATCGAACTTTGTCTGGCTGCCACGGACACGCCCTTCAACGAAAACTCTAGATCTTCACAATTTAACATGGCAAAGGCCTTTAGAGTAGACTGACCAAATTTGGTGTTGTTCTGAATAAATCTCTAGGACGAGTCCGTTACAGAGTAAAACTTGTCACTTCCTGTTGCCAGCAGGTGGCGCTATGACTAAAAGTGAATATGACTATGGGCATGTGTTCAGGACCGGACTCTTATCAAACATGTGAAGTTTGGGGCAGATCAGACATTGTATGGCTGAGTTATAACAACTTCCTTTTTCATGGCGAATCATCGAAATTTGACAGGCCGCCACGGACACGCCCTCCAGTGAAAACTCTAGATCTTCGCAATTTAACGTCACAAAGGGCTTTAGATTAGACTGACCAAATTTGGTGTTGATCTGAATAAACCTCTAGGAGGAGTTCGTTTTAATACGACACCTGGAAATGGCAAAAATGACACAAAATTTGCTGAGAAAATGAAAAATATCTGACTTCCTGTTGGGTTTCGGATTTTCCTCCAAGAGACTTTTTTGTGGGTATTGGTGCGTTACATGTGCTTACCAATTTTCATACATGTATGTGAAACGTAGCGGGAGGGGCACTTCATAGAAAGTGAATAGGTGGCGCTGTCGAGCCATTTTGCCACACCCACTTCTGAAACCCATATCAGATGTAAATTTTCGCCAGGTCTGATGCGTGTGCAAAATTTCATGACTTTTCGGGCATGTTTAGGCCCTCAAAAATGCGATTCATTTTGGAGAGGAATAAGAATAAAAATAATAATTAAAGCTGCAAGCAGCGATGAACGGGCCCTCGCACCCGGGCTCACCGCCGATCGGTGGTGAATGGTGGGCACTATGCTTTTCACATAGTAAATTTAGAAGGAATATGTCAAAGTCACGAATATGTGCCAAACTTCCTGCTGCCAGCTGGTGGCGCTATGTCTATAACTGAATATTGGCATGTAGATGTGTTCAGGCCAGCACTTTTGTCAAATATATGAAGTTTGGTGCAGATTGAACACAGTATGCTTGAGCTAGTGTAAGACATTACATATCTTGTTGCCAACAGGTGGCGCTATGATTATATCTGAATATTGGTCTTTAGGTGTCTTCAGGCCAGTGGTTTTGTCAAATATATGAAGTTTGGTGCACATTGAACATGGCATGCTTGAGTTAGTGTAAAACAAGTCATTTCCTGTTGCCAGCAGGTGGCGCTATGATAATAACTGAATATTGGCCTCTAGATGTGTTCAGGCCAGGACTCTTATCGAACCTGTGAAGTTTGGGGCAGATCGGACATTGTATGGCTGAGTTACAACAATTTCTATTCCCATGGCGAAACATCAAACTTTGTAAGGCTGCCACGGACACGCCCTCCAACGAAAACTCAAGATCTTCACAATTTAACATCGCAAAGGCCTTTACATTAGACTGACCAAATATAATGTTGATTTCATGAAATCTGTAGGAGGAGTTTCTCACAGCGTAAAACATGTCACTTCCTGTTACCAGTAGGTGGCGCTATGACTAAAACTGAATATGACTATGGGCACGTGTTCAGGACCGGACTCTTATCAAACATGTGAAGTTTGGGGCAGATCAGACATTGTATAGCTGAGTTATAACAACTTCGTTTTTCATGGCGAATCATCGAAATTTGACAGGCCGCCACGGACACGCCCTCCAGTGAAAACTCTAGATCTTCGCAATTTAACGTCACAAAGGGCTTTAGATTAGGCTGACCAAATTTGGTGTTGATCCGAATAAATCTCTAGGAGGAGTTCGTTCAAGTACGATGCCTGGAAATGGCAAAAATGAGACAAAATTTGCTGGAAAAATTAAAAATATCCGACTTCCTGTTGGGTTTCGGATTTTGCCTCAAGAGACTTTTTTGTAGGTATTGGTGTGTTACATGTGTGTACCGAGTTTCGTAAATGTACTTGACACGTAGCTCGAGGCGCACTCCGCTGAATGTGTATAGGTGGCGCTATCGAGCCATTTTGCCACACCCACTTCTGAGACCCATATCAGACGTAAATTTTCGCCAGTTCTGATGCGTGTGCAAAGTTTCGTGAGTTTTCGGCCATGTTTAGGCCCTCAAAAATGCGATTCATTTTGGAGAATAATAATAATAATAATAAATATAGCTGCAAGCAGCAATTACGGGGCCAAGCACAAAAGAGGCAGAATGAGGAGCTAAGCATGGCAAGGAGCAGCAGACCGACTACAAAAATGAGTAATTAAGATAATTTTAGGATAAGATCAATTGAAATGGCTGAAAAATCATAAATACAACCAATCGTAATAAAATTTAATGGCTTATCACTTTTGACCAACAGGTGGTGCTGTTTTCAAATTGATGTGACGTGTTCTGTGTGAAATGACAATGACACACACAAAGTTTGCCATCATTATGTCAAAGCTTTGCAGAGATACAGCCTCAGATGTAGTTTGGCATCTTTCCAGCAAATTCGTTGATGCTCTAAACGAAAACGGTTTCGTGTATCGACACGAAATTCATAACTTTTTGCCAGCATGGTCTGAAGATGATCTGAGTCAAATTTGGTGAAGATTAGACTAACGGTCT